>NC_056725.1:644438697-644506197 GCF_019279795.1 Protopterus annectens
TCTGGGTCAGGAACCTATCCCTCCAGCATGTTTTGTTTATTGTGATGACAAGGTTTAGATCCCTGGAGCGTGTGGCTCTGAGGGATTTGGATTTCTTTAAGTGTAGCATGTCCAACAGCTCCGGGTTTGACATGGCCTTGTATGTTAAGCAGCGATCGCCTCGGAGTAGACAATATGCGACAGTGTATAGCTGGACTTTTTTAAGGTGGTCAGCATAGGGCATCTGCTTTAGGCCTATGATTCTTTTAGTGCGGTATCTCTGCGGTCTTTCCAGTTGTTGCAGATGTCTTGAGAGGTACATACCAAATGGGGTGTTGTATTCTATAATGGGTCTAATGAGGGATGAGTACAGTGGGACAATGACCTCCTTTATTCTGGATGAAAAGCCCTTAGTGATGAGGTGTGCCACATAGAAGGATTTCCTGACTGTTGTGTAGATGTGGTTATTGAAGGTGAGACCACTGTCCCTAAGTCTCTTATCACACTTTCAGTGTTTAGTGTACTGCCACCTATGTGGTAATTCACGGGTACATGTTTTTTCCCAAAGGGGATAACTATACATTTCTTGGCATTGAGCTTGAGCCCATGGCTCTGGCACCAAGCATCTATTTCTGTAAGGCCCTTTTGTAGAGTATCAACATCATTTGGGGATTCAATAATGGCTCCCAGTTTGCAGTCATCTGCGAACTTTGTTATCCAGAGTCCCTTAGTGTTGGCCTGTACTTCAGAGAAGTAGATGCCAAACGAGAGGTCCCAGGACTGAACCCTGAGGTACTCCACTTGTCACTTGTCATAAACTGGATTTGGAGTCAGTTACTTTTACAGTGTGGGTTCTGTCAGTAAGCCAGTTGGCAACCCATCGAGTGACGTAGGGATTAATGCCCAGCTTAGTAAGTTTATCTATGATTCCAGAGTGGGGGGTGGTGTCAAAGACCTAGGCGAGGTCCATATAGTCTGTGTGGACTGCCTTACCCTCGTCCACGGCTCTGGAGACTGATTCAAGGAAGTCAATCAGGTTCAGGAGACAAGATCGGTCCTTCACGAACCCAAACTGGGTGGGATCCAGTGTTTTAAGGTTGCCATTGTCTTTGTTTATAAGTTCCATGATAATACGTTCCATGGCCTTGCAAATCAGGCTTATCAGACTGATGGGGCAGTAGTTCCCAGGATCCAAGGTGGATCCCCCCTTGTGGAGTGGGATAACTGTAGCTGTGCGCCACTTAGTGGGCATGAAGCCTGAGGTGAGGGTGTGAATAAACTTGACACAGGTGAGTTACAAGTTCATTTTGTAGTTTATGTAGTACACAGCCCGGGATGTCATCTGGTCCCATGGATGCTGTATTCTTAGCTTTGGAGAGTGAGTTTTTACCTGTGTGGCCATTATTACCAGAATTTGGCAATCTTCCGGTATTGAGATGGGCCATTTAGGGGGTGAGAGGGGGTGACGTTGGCACTTAATCGATCTGCCAGGATATTGGCAATATCCTTGGGATCAATATATTTAATGCCATTCTGTTGTAGCTCAGAGCAGATCTGAGCATTGCCATTTAGATTCTTGACATAGTTATAGAATGCCTTGTGGTTGTCTTGAATTTTTGGCAATTTTATTTTCGTAACTAGCTTTGGAGGATTTTATGAGGGATCTCAGCTTCTTACTGAGGCTGGTAAGGGAGTTTTTTTTATCCTGGGATTTTCCTCTTTTCTGCAACAGTTTCTTCCTTTTGTTGTAAAGTTTGTGTATGGCAGGCGACCACCAGATTGGCTTCCTTTTTTTGGAGGAGAACATCTTGGTTCTATTTGGGATGGCACGATTCATGCACGAGTGGATGTGCTCATACAGTGCCTTAGTGTAAGACTCAGCAGTGTAAGACTCAGCAGTCAAATTTTTAGTTCCCATCTGCATGGGTGTCATGAAGTTTGTAACTTCTGACTTGAGTAGCATGAAGTTAGCTTTGGAGAAGTTTTTGATGGAGGTTTCATTACTGGGGGGTGGGGGTGGGATGTGGATGTTAAGAGTGTTTAGCTTATGGTCTGACCTAACTAATGAGGGGGTGACCATAGGTGTGGAGCATCAATTTGCTATGTTGGTAATGACCAGGAATAGGATATTGGAGCCCCTAGTCGGACTATGGATTAGTTGATCCAGGGCATTGGAATTTATGAATTCCAAGGACCATTAGGCAAAGGTGTTGGTACACGAGTAGTTTTCCCAGTTAATGGCAAGGTAGTTGAAATCACCCAATATTAGGGTGTTTGGTTGTATATTAATGTTTTCCAGTATGTTTAGAAATGTGTAGTGAAAATCTTGGGGTATGGTGGAGGATCTGTAGCAAGCTACAGTTTGGATTACAGTCTTACCTAGTGATAGTTGCACCTGGAGAATTTCAGACGCATTGTGTTGGGAAACTAACCTGGTGGTGTGAATATGGACACTCCTCCACCTTTAGTGTTTCGGTCCTGGTTTGGTGGCCGAACAGTGTGGTAAGAGTTGTAGCCTGGTATTGCAGGGGTGCTCTCTGGAGCCTTGAACCAGGTCTCAGTTACTGCACAGATATCGATGTTCTCCATTTTTAGGAGTGCCTCGAGAGAGTGCATTTTGAGGTTTAGACTTCTAGCATTGAATAGCATTACCTTCAGATTTTGCATGCTTGTACCTGTTGCCCTTACCTTTTGCTTAACATCTTTAAGGACCATCTGGACTACAGCGCAATAAAGTATGTCTTTTGCAGATGGTAAACCAAATAATTTTATGCCAGTACTGCTGAGCAATTTAAAGAAATATTGTAGTGTGTGATTTTGATCTCAGGCCTGTTGTGTGTACTATCTGTGATTGTGGCAGCACTGTTAGTTTGTTAGCATATATTGCACTATAGTAGTGCAGGTATTAATGTATTCCTGTGTTTCTTGCTTTTTATCATTGCTGATCATGACAGTGGGAGTGTGGGCTCTGTGCCACCTGATGTAAGTATATCAGCAAACTCTGATGATAATGTCGACCAAATTGAGGCACAGTAGGGGGTGCAGAGGTTGAATCTGACACAGAGGTTGACATACAGCCATCCCCAGCATTTCCATTCAGACACAGCCAGTAGGCCTAGCCTACCCAATCCACTGAGCCCACAAATATTGGACAGGTGGTGGGTTAGGACATTGATTATGGAAGTGTGGCTACTGCAGCTTCAGTGCCTGTTGAGTGGCAGTAGCCAAAGTGTGGGTGAGGTGCCACACAGGACTGATGGGGTGTTCAGAGGGGTCCTGCTGTCCCTCCTCCACCTGGTGCAGGTGTCACTTTCCATGCCACTCAGTGCATGTTTAGCGCCATCATGGAGGCACAGGCACATTCCCATAAATGCTCCAGACAAATGTTCAGAGTTGTGGATGTGGCACAGTCTGATATGCATGACTGCCTCCACTGTATTGCTGATTCACTAGATTGGATGAATGGCATGTTGGAACAAGTGGTGTTTGTGATGGACTGAGGGGTGTCTGTCATGGAACAAGCAATGTCTGTGATGGAACATCTGCTGGAAGGGGAACAGCATCCTCATGGGCATAGGTCAGCCACATCATCTCTTGTCAGCCAATGTGGCCATGCCCGGTCATGCTCCCATAGTGGCAATATTTCCACTGCTCCATCAGTGAGTGTGCTGTCCATACCCAGACATGGCAGGCCATGGGGTCATGGTCCTGGGCATCCCCTTGAAGGAAGCTCATCCAGCTGTCATCAGTCACATTCAGGTAGCAGCACTGCATCTGACTGTGGGCATGGATGTGCCAGTGCAACTCCTGACAGAGCCATTTCTCATGGTCGGCAGAGTCAGTTATTGGTTGTGGATGACAGCGTTGAACTGCCACTTCTACCATGCATGTCTCACACCTGTTCAACAGACCAAGATGTAGAGCTAGCACAGAGCTTGGCTGTGTTTATGCAGACCCTCACACACCAGTTTCACCTGTAAGACCTCTACAGACACACACACACACAAAACAATTATTCATTTTGTCTAACTGGTCATTTGTTGTTTTATCCCAATGTCTGCCTTCTTCTCCTTCTTACTAACATGCACTCACTGACCTTTTGTGCCAGCCTAGGCTTCCACCCCCCCCCCCCAACAACAACCTGTGCAAGTGATGATTACTGTGCCATATCCCCATTTTCTGTCTTTTGGATTCAGAGATACAAAAGCTATGTCTGATGCTCAGGTTGCATAGATAACTCAGTGCCCGGTATATCTGCATTTGTGTTGTGAACTGGTCATTGTACCTTTGACTTATATTGGCGTTGGAAAGTCAGAGAGTTCATAGCGTCAAAATTTCACAACTTCATAGTGAATGCTCTAGTAAGGGTTGTGAAGTCCGAAACTGCAATGTGTATCATTACTTTCTAACTTTTCTCTTCAATAATTTTCCAGGGCAAATGTATTGTGCACATCATATGTCAACGCATCATATTCAGATCTTAGGATTGTATGACAGCACTATAGTCAAAACTCATCAGCACAGTAATACAGTATAATGCTCTCTTTTGCATGTACCTCAGCAGACACATGCAACAGCTGGATAGACCACTAGGCTTTCTCAGCAAGATAACACAGGGCCTACAAACCATGCCATGATGTATGTGGATAGATTAAAAGCCATGTCACTGTAATCTGTCTGGTATAGGATAAGGTGATATCTGCCTGGCCTCCAGGCCAGTGTCTGACCACTCCCTGGTGGGATGACTGTGTATTCAAAAATATGATATAGCTGATGACTTCAGCAGTGTCTGTTGAGAATATGGTAATAACAGTGCCCTGCATGCTGCGGTAAAAGGTTTTCTATAATGTCAAGCAAGAGCACACACACACACACACACACACACACACACACACACACACACACACACACACACACACACACACACACACACACACACACACACACACACACATACACACACACACAATTAATTGCAGTGAGAATAGAACCCCTACCTATCTAAGTACACAAACTACAGAACACAGTACTTAAGTGCCATGGCACAAGTCTGATTTTTGCAAGACTGCAGCTGAACTTATAGTACATGACATCAGTAGCCCATGTGAGAGACAAGATGTTGGCAGCCTGCATAGGTTCATAGCTTCATGTGAGGTTACTACCATAATGGCCCTAGGTTCATATGTTCCTAGTAGGTTACTAGGCTAATGGCCCTAAGGCCTTTGCAAACCTAGCCAACTTGCACCATTGTTCCCTTATAGACTAAGATATGTAGTCCATATTTGCAAATCCATGATCAGCACTGATTTTCACTGTCTAAAAAATAACCTGGTGTAAAGTTACAATTTTCCATACAATTGTCCAAGTCACCCTTAAATAGGGTCATTGAAGAGCTCAGTTTCATGTGAACTGGGAATTTGTTCCATAGGATGGCAATCTCTGGGAGACATATCTGTCTCTCCAGCATGTCCTGTTGATGTCACAGGCTAGGTGACTAGGTGAAGGTACCTCAATTTGCATTAAGAAGGGTTCAAGATCGCTCTGTAGGCCAGCTACAAGTCGCCTCTCAGCAGTCTATATGATACAGAGTAGAGTGACAGGATCTTCAGTCTGCCCATGTAGGTAATATGTTGGAAGTCCCTGGATTCTTAGTGAGAAACCTCTGAGGTCTCTCCAGCTGCTGCAGGTGTCTGTTGAGGCATGCAAAAGGGAGCATTGTACTCTTATTGGTCTGATGAGGGATGGGTACAATGGACTTATAGCATCCTTAGTTTTGGATGCTATGCCATTACTTATGATGTGTGCAATGTAAAATGCCTTCCTTACCACTGTGGACATGTGATGATCAAAGCTGAGGTTGCTATCAACTTGGATTCCCAAATCTGTCACCATTAGCTTGGAACATAGGGAGGTATTATTAATAGTGAAATTTGCAGAGATTTCTGCTTTGCTGAAAGGGATAATAGTGATTTGTTTTGAGAGTTAACTTTCAGTCTGTGGCTTTTGGAACAATAATTTATGTATGTAAGCTCATTTTGTAGTAATTCACATTGTTGGAGATTCAGTGATTGCACTCAGCTTGCAGTTGTCAGTGAACTTGGTGAGTCACAGGCCATCTATTTTTGCCTGATTTTCTGAGAAATAGATTCCAAACAGTAGGGGGCCCAGCAGAGACCCTTGTGTGTCACCACTGGCAACAGGTCTGATGGTAGAGGTGGAATCCCCACCTATAACTGTATGTGTTCTGTTGGTGAGCCAGTTGGCTACCCATCCAATGGTGTATGGGTTAATCCCCAGCTGGGTGAGTTCTGCAATGATGCCTGAATTGTGGATTGTCAAAGTCCTTGGCCAAGTCAAGATAGGCAGTACATACTGAGTTGCCTTCATTCAGGGCTTTGGTGACACTTTTGAAGAATTCCACTATGTTTAACATGCATGATCTGCCCTTATTGAAGCCAAACTGGGTCAGGTGAAGAGTTTGAAGGTCACCAATGCCCTTATTGATAAGGTCCAAGATGATTATCTCTCTGCCCTTACAGACAAGGTTGATCAGGCTTATAGGTTCTTGGGTAGGTACTAGGCTATCTGCCCGAAGGCATTTATAAGCCTAGGCAGAATGTGTTGGCTTTCGCCATCCCCTTAGATTAGTTCCCTGTGCCTCTGTCCAGCAGAGCCACTGAAGTGATCCCTGGGGTAAACTTTCTGTTTCCCATCCACTCGTCAAGGTTTCTCTTGAAGAGTGTTAGCAAGGAGCTCTGCCTAATGTAGAGTGGAATCTTGCTCCAAAGCATGGGAAGTCTCTGGGACAGGAATCTATCCCTCCAGCACATCCTATTTATTGTTGGAATCTATATTAGAAGACCGAAGACACATTCTTGCAAATGCATCTTGGTTGAACTGAAAAGGCTGAAAATGGAAAATATCGAAGCGGCTGTTAAGCAAATTCTTTCCCTGGGAAAGAATTTGCTTGGCCGCTTTGGTACTTTGCTGTTTTCGGCACTGTAGTGCTGTCTCGGAGTTGGTATATTTAAGTAGGGGGGTGTGGGCGAAGCCCCCCACTTAATGTAATGTTTGTAATTGTTTTGTTTTTTTTGTTGGAACAGTGAAAAAAATCATTGTTCGAAACTTCGACATTGTAAGCTTTTGCTTACATAGGGTGGATTAAATGCTGCTTTTTTTAAGCATTTGATGATTTAATATAGACCCTATTGTGGTGAGGTTTAGATCCCTACAGCGTGTGGCTCGAGGGGATATGGTTTTCTTTAGGTGGAGCATGTCCATCAATTCTGGGATGGAGATGGCCTTGTATGTCAGGCAGAGATCACCTCTGAGTAGGAGGTATGCAACCGAGTACAGCTGGAGTTTCTTCAGTCGAGCTGCATAGTGCATCTGTTTGAGGCCTGTGATCCTCTTGGTGAGGCACTTCTGTGGTCTTTCCAGCTATTAAAGGAGTCTTGTAAGGTACATCCTAAATGGGGCATTGTACTCTATGATGGGTCTGATGAGTGATGAGTAGAGGGGCACAACAACCTCTTTTGATCTGAATGCAAACCCTTTTGTGATTAGGTGGGCCACATAGAAGGATTTTCTAACCACTTTGGCAATGTGATCATCAAAAGAGAGATTACTATCTACTTGCATCCCCAGACCCCTTATTACGTCTTCTGTATTTAGGGTAACTGCCACCTATGTGGTAGTTTGTGAGTACTTTGTTTTTTCAAAAGGGGATGACTATGCACTTTTTGGCATTTAGCTTGAGGCCATGATTTTGACACCAGGTATCCGTCTCAGTGAGACCCTTTTGGAGAATGTCTGTCTCAGCCTGAGAGTCAATTATAGCCATCTGCAAACGTGGTCAGCCATAGTCCTCCTGTGCCTGCCTGTACCTCTGAGAGGTATATGCTGAACAGGAGTGGTCCTAGGACTGAGCCCTAAGAAATGCCACTTGTAATCAGTTTAGAGTTGGACATAGCTCCCGCAACTCTCACCATGTGGGTTCTGTCTGTAAGCCATTTGGCAATCCATCTTGTGATGTAGGGGTTTATGTTCAGGCTGGTGAGCTTGTCTATAATACCAGAATGGGGAATGGTGTCGAAGGCCTTTGCGAAGTCTAGGTAGGCTATGTGTACCACCTTTCCCTCGTCTATAGCCTTTGTAACTGTCTCAAAGAAGTCCACCAGGTTTAGGAGGCATGATCTGCCCTTAATGCCAAACTGGGTAGGGTTCAGTGTTTGGAGGTTCCCAATGTCTCTGTTGAGTTTCATGATGATGCGCTCCATAGCCTTGCAGACCAAGCTAGTCAGGCTTATAGAGCGATAGTTTCCAGGGTCTGTTGTGGCTCCACCTTTGTGGAGCAGAATAACCATTGCTGTGCACCACTCTATGGGTACATAGCCTGTGGAGAGGCTGAGTTTGAACAGTGTGTTTAGGTGAGGGGTTAGATCATCTTTGAGCTTGTGTAGGATGCAGCATGGGACACCATCTGGTCCCATTGATGCTGTGTTTTTGGCTTTGGAGAGGGCTGTTTTAACCTGAGTGTCTGTGATTTCAGGGGCTCTACATTCTTCTGGTATGGTTATGGGCCCTTTGGGGGTGAAGTTTGCACTAAACCTGTCTGCCAGGATATTGGGGATATCGGTCAGTTCAGTGTATTTTTGTGCCATTCTACACTTATTCAGAGCAGATCTGAGCATTGCCACTTAGATTCTTGACATAGCTAAAGAATGCCTTGTGTCTATCTTTGGAGTCCTTGGCAATTTTACTTATGGGTGTATAGTCCCCTGGGTCAGTTGAGGGACCCCCTCTGTGCAAGGGGACTACAGTTGCTGTTTTCCACTCTGCTGGGACAAAACCAGTACTTAGACACACTGTGGATGAAGAGAGTACCCAGTGGTTCTGGTAACTCTTGCTTTAGAAAATTCAGTAAGCAAAGTAAATGTTCCCATGTCATCTATGTGTACCACATCACAAAATGCTCCATAGCACAGCTGGGTAGGCCTGCCCCACAAGAACTGCCTGCCTCCACTCCACAGCCTCAGGCACCATTACTCAGCATGTCTGGGAGCCAAACCGGCATCACCCCTCTGCTTCCCCTACACTACCTGCCCCTTTAGGTAGTCCTCCCCTGGAGGATTGTCCAGTGGCTCCCTCTGGGACCAGTGGCAGAGATGCTGAGTTTATCACTCATGATGAACTGCCATGTATGGTGAGTTGGGTTGTGTGCTGCACTGTTGGTGCACACCTACACTGGCTGGAGATGCTGCTCTCCTTTATTTTATGTAACACCAACAGGAAGAGATGCAGATGTCAGGCACTAAAGCCAGATGCAGAGTGAGGTGACAGTGAAGACAGTCCAGTGGATAAGGACTAAATTCTCATTGTCACCCAGCTTGATGACTATGGGTTCTGGATTCCTCTTCCCTTACCTCAACCATGGTGTCCACCAACCTTTTGTGTCCATCACCATCCCTGTGACTTTATCTTGTCTGTCTGCAATTGCTTTCTCACCTACCTAACTTACCAGACATACCTATATCCTTTCCCCAACATTCCTCTTTCTCTCAACAAAAAAAAAATATCACCTGTCTCACAAAAAATAATCAGCCATAAATAGCTCTCCATTTCACTTCACACACGTGTCTTCTTGACACACTTGATTCAGTCCAGTTAGCTATACAACATGATTGTGTTTTAGCCACCCCTCTCTCTGAAGGTGACAGTTCAAATTTAGCTAATATTCTGCATATATTATCAGTTTTTGATAGATATGGTTCTTTACCACCTCCCTTCTGCACATTCCTGTATTGCTTTCAATTTGTTCTTCCCCTGCTTGCTCCCATTTCACCACTGTCCTATCTTCCCCATTTCATTTCTTTAATGCATTATTGCTCAATGGTGTGCATCAGGCACCAACAAGCAGCAATAGTAATTCAAAAGTAGTTAAAAGTATTAGATACAGCTGTATTCGAACCCAGTACCATCTGGCCCCAAAAAGGAATGTATCACTGCACTGCCTGCATTAACACCTGTTGCTACAGAGTCCATTAAATAGCAGGAGTAATTCAGACACTCAATAGTAACTGTCAGACCTTAGCAATGCAGCTCAGATTTGTGCACTGTTTAACTACACACAAACATATGTATCCCACACGAGTATGCACTTTACTAACCATCACGCAAACCATCTGCTCCCTGCACTATGGAAATGTATATATTATGGAGTATTACTGCTATTTACTGTCCATTTCCTTTGTATGACATGAAATTACATGTGGAAACATTACAAACTGAGGGGGTCTATCTAACTGCATGTCATATATGTACAATACGTCCATGTGTTGACACCTCATGTCATTGAGCTCCAGATTTGTTACACCTACAAAGGACATACAAGACATCAAGAGTGGAATGTTATTTGTCAATGTGGCACATTGGTCTTGTGGGACTGTCCCTTTATAGTGGCTGTAATAGCACACTGCTATTTGTGTGGCACTGTTGTTTTCACATATTATCATGGGGGTTGCCCCTAAGGGATACATTGCAATAGACTCTGGTGATGGATGCATGATCATAAGTATCTGTCATGGTGCACATGGAAATACCTTAGTTGAATTCACACGGTTAGTATGTTTGCACACTGTGGAATAAGTGATCAAGCAGTGGATACTGCCAGTCATTCTGTTCTTGCTGTATGTCTGCATAGTGTACTTCCATGTATGTGATCTTGACATGTGTCCCCATTTTGTTGTCTTTCAGGAAACATGTATCCAAGATGCTGTGCACCTTTCACGGTTGTGGAGAATGATATACTGGAAAGCCTCCACCAACACCATGAGCTCCTACTGCTCAGGATGAGGCAAAAAAGGGAACAGCGGGCAGCATTGTGGGCTGACCTTGTCCATCATCTGAATGCTACAGGTCATCAGAGCACGGCATATGAGCAGGTTTGACACAGTGCAATATACGTGATTAATGCTGCACTCAGAAGAGCAACAGATGTAGCCAGCCCTTCGTGGCATCACCGGTGGAGGACCTGCAGTGGAACAACCACTCTCAGCCACTGAGAAATTCCTGGTGAATCTAGGTACACGCAACAGCTCCCAGGCATCCATTACACAATGCACCATGGATGTAGGTGCCACTGTTTAAATGGCAGAGGAGCATGCAGGTAAGCCTAATTTGATCAGCATTGCAATACTGTAACATTAAGTGTGCCAGGGTGTACATACTTTTCAGTGGGTGTCAAGTCTTTGTTCTTTTGGGGGGAAGGGTTTAATTGCAGTTTGACTATCATGCTCAGAGTTTGACCAATATAACAATTACAGTAACTACTGTAAATGTGAGATATACGGATGTACTACTTTTGGGGGTGGAACATGCAGTGGTACTGACATTGCCTTTCCTTCAACTTTTCACAGGTCCATCAAGTATCGGACAAGCCCATGGTCTTGCTCCTGGTAAGCATGACAGTGTTTTGTTGTAGCTGTAGGTTTACAGCAATGTAATCCCTAAACAGTCATCCCAGCCCTATTGCCTGCATTGCTGTGCTGTTGGCATGATTGCCAACTGCACACATGTTTTCTGACTATACACATGTTAGACTCATACCTATGCCTTGTCGGTGTGACCACACTGATACATGTGACAGCATTGTCAGGACATTACAGAGTGTCATATGTGTCAACTGCACAATGTCTATACAAATGTCAAAAATGTACCTCACTGTTGCTGATGAGCTTTCAGTGTAATGAGCTTTTATTTACAAATAACTACAGTTATTAAATGACCCTTATGAACATCAGGTGTTTCAGCTATATGGCAATTCTGATTGCCCATGACTTTTACATTTGAAGTCGTTTTAATGGACAATATCAGGCCAATAAAGCCAAACCCCACTAGATATTGTCTATTAAAATGACTTCAGATGTAAAAGTCATGGGCAATCAGAATCACCATATAGCTGAATCACCTGATGTTCATAAGGGTCATTTGCATATAGCCCATGTGCCTCTGTTACAGGAGGTTTGGGAGATCACTCATTGTAAGTTGTAGCCTGGCTGGCGTTTTCATTTATTTTTTTCTGATTGTTTTTTCAGTGTGACCTTTTAACTCTTTGTTTTAATTTGTTAGTTGGGATATTTTGCAGTCACCCTAATGATAACGGACATCAGCTGGGTATAATAACCATGTGTTTCTTATGCTTAGTCAAATACTCTGCTTATGCTATGCTGATGAGGTCATAAAGCTGCAATATGCATATCCATAGCTAGTGGGGTTTGGCTTTATTGGTCTGATATTGTCCATTAAAATGACTTCAAATGTAAAAGTCATGGGCAATCAGAATTGCCATATAGCTGAAACACCTGATGTTCATAAGGGTCATTTGCATATATCCCATGTGCCTCTTTTACAGTAGGTTTGGGAGGTCACTCATTGTAATTCTAGCTTGGGTGGAGTTTATTTAGTTTTTTTCTGATTGTTTTTTCAGTGTGACCTTCTAACTCTTTGTTTTACATTAAAGAGATCTGTAACTAATGAAGAGTTTGCTGCTAGCAAACAACTTTATATTTCATTGCTTCATCTACAAATAGTGTCGGTTGCCCTTGAAGAATAAATTGCCTATATTACATTAAAAAATGATAAGCTGGTAATATTGCAATAGTCTCTGAAAATAAGCTGGTAATATTGCAATAGTCTCTGAAATTTTGAGTACATTGCCATAGCATATGTTTTTACAATAAAAGGTACAGCATCATGTCCCTGTTCTAACTGAAGAATAGCATATACGACAACCATTTAAAGAATGGAAATTATTTTAAAGTCAACAAAATATAAATCTCACTGCACTATGCAATGCCAAAATATGGGGTATGTGTATGTGTTTGGCTTTGTAGACTGGTGATGGCTGTTACTGTTAAAAACCTCCACAGTTCAAGAGAATAACATGAACAAACAATGGTGCTGTGCTTGTTTCATAAGGAGGCAGGTGTGAGATTTAGAGGAAGCATTATGAATCAGTACCTTCTCCAGTTTGTTAGCAACAACAACCTGTTAATCTCAGTTTTCTATTCTCTTTCTCTCTCAAATTAGTTGGTATGATTAAAAATCAAAGATACTGCAATTTCTAAAAGGAAGAACACTGCAAAAGTGCACACAAAACATGAAAAGGGACTACTCTTCTAATAAAAACATAATTAAACAGCTAAGAACCTAAAAATAAACCACAATTTAACAGTCCAATAAAAAGAACACAATTATCATTATGTAAGCACCATAAACAACCTCCTGTGTGGATATTATGAAGAAATAAAAGGCTTTCCCTGAATGTTTACTATTCCCCCAGAATACTAATTTATACACCTGCAAGCACATCAAAACTTACAAGCTGTCACCCCTTTGTAACACTGTTTAATGGCAAGCACATTACTTTAAATATAATGTCAAACTACAGCAATACTAGGGATAAAGTGATCACCTTAATCAATAAACATTCAAAGCAAATGACTGAAAGATCGTTATCATGGACAGTAGACAGCTACTCTGTGTATGAGTTACACAGCACTCTGAAAGCTCAACAGTTAACATGTCAGTAAATAGCAAAATATTATATGTATGCACATTATCTTAATACTGAACTTTAATTATAACAGTGTCACTTCAGATAAATTGCAGCTTATAATAACCAGACATTTTCCAACATTAAACGATTTTGTAAAACTAATCTTTCCTTAACTATCAGATTAACAGGGTGCAGTCCCCCAACAGAAAGCAAGAACTATGCGATTATCTCTGATGTGCCGTCAAATGTATGTAAATGCTTTCTTAAAACACTGATCTGACAATGCAATTAACCAGCAGAGCCCGCAGAATGAGGAAATTGTGCTCTTTTCAGTTTAATTCAGACTGGACTCTATAAAGCTATAAACACACATTAAAACATGCAGAATGTAAGGTGGTATACAAAGTGATGCTAGATAGTGTTCTATGGGGCTATGTTACACTTTATGGGTGTCACAGAATATGACATCTTTTTTTTCAATAAGATATTTTGCTGAGAATTACATGTAGTTTTAAATGTTAACCATGAGAGAAGGTGCAAGATGTGTCTGCACTGTTAAAACATCTCTGGTAGGCCGTGCAACCTGCACTCTTCCCTTCTCTCCAAGCATTCCAGTTTTTTACTCAGCCTTGTTTTTCCTCAAGTTCTGCCACAAGTGCCAAAAGCCCCATGTATACCTTTTCTTTACTGGCTTTATTCTGCATGATCCTATTATGAACTACTCAGTATATCCACTGTTTTTATTCCCAGAACTCCCTCTCAAATCAGCTCCCTCCAGCTCCCTGCAACCTTGCAGGCCAGTAATATAGTGATCAATCATTTGGACCTATAACCTGCTTAGTGACACTTCTCCATCTCTAATTCTGCTGGTTCACTTCTCAGGATGGATTTTTCTGACTGGGTAATGCGATAATGCATCTCCATCTCTAATTCTGCTGGTTCACTGCTGAGAATGGATTTTTCTGATTGGGTAACATGATGACTGGAGGCTAGCAATACGCCTACTTCACAGGAAAGGAAATGCACTTGATTGGATGTCCAGGTTTTAGCATTTGTTTAAGTTGGTACCAATAACAACACACCTCATAAAGTAATGAAAAAGCAGAGCGAAAAGACAGAGAAGGTAGTTTTACATGCCAGGTCTTCAGAGGTCTCTGTGAGCCACAAACTCCCAAGTCAGGACCATTCAGATTAAACTGGGACATTTCAGCATCCCAAAGACAATGTTTGGAATTCCAGGACAGAGACTCCCAAACTGGGCCTGACCTGGAAAAACTGGGATGGTATCTACCCCTGTTTCTGCAGTTCTCCACTTCAATTAAATTGTCCACAGCATTCCCCAGCTGTCAGATGTAATTAATATGTGACTGAGTTTTATAATGTTACACCACACACAGACTGACAGTCTGTGGAAACACCATCATAATAATACCTCACATGAAAAAGATGTGAATACTTCCAGATTAGAACCATCAACACCATCACCCATGCTAACTTACACCACACAAACTGCCAGACATAGAGGAGTCATTTGACACACAATCAACAGCATAAATATGTACGTTGTTATTCCTTCATTAAGTGAGACATACAATGTGTGATCGATTTCTATCTTACTGCCCTGAGATTGCCTGATCTGCTGATATACCATTGCTGACTTACTGTTAAAGCAGTTATATGGGAACACTGCTTTGTTGGGGGCAGGGGAACAACAGCACATGATCTTCTGGGATACACGGTAGTTCAAATATCAATTGACCCCACTGTTTAACATTTCCCTTTAGTGATGTAGTGCACATTCCAACCATGAGGCCTAGTGAATATTAAGGAACACATACTAGTGGACTGGGTAACTGTAACCCAATTTGTGAATGTTACTTGTGTCCAAATAGCCCACTATATTTCCTTGCATATATGCAGCAAATCCATACATACAATAGAATATTATAATAATCCTTACAAGTAGTGTGTAAGTTAGGAATTTACCTTGCGAATGCAGCAGTTAACAGAAATGTAGCTCAGGGCTGACTTTGTCTGATGCAAACAGTACACAGCCAATACATGGATAGGTGCAAGTTGTGTGGGTTGCCTGTCATCAGTTTTACTATATATATGTGAGTAGGAGTAAGGTGTCAGTCTCTAGGGCCCTAGGTTGTCACTGAATGCACAATGCATTGAATCTTAGCAAAAGCCAGGGTGTACTGGGCATGCCTACATCTGCCAACAGGGACATCATCAGGGGGTTCTTCCTCCGAGTCCTCCTGTGAGTGTGGCTGTGGTGACCTAGGCACTGGTTGTGGGCTGTGTATCTCTTCCCTTTGCTAATCTTGCTGCAGCTGTTTCCGCAGGATCATATTGTGTAGCATAGCACATACTGTGAACATATGTGCACATGTGGTTGGACAGCACTGCACGGCTCCACCAGATATATTGAGGCACTGGAACCATGACTTCATAAGCCCAAACACATAGGTTCATAGGTTCATACTAGGCTATCTGCCCTAGGGCATTTATAAGCCTAGCCAGAGTGTGTTTGGCTGTTGCCACCCATTTTAAATTAATTTTGCTATGCCCTTTTTCGAGGTTAGTATCTGTGCCTCTGTCTAACAGTGACACAGAAGTGATACCTGGGGTAAACCTATGATCTCCCATCCACTCATCAAGATTCCTCTTGAAGAGAGTCAATTAGGGACTCTGCCTAACCTGGACTGGGATTTTATTCCAGAGTGAAGGGAGCCTCTGGGTTATGAATCTGTCCCTCCAGCATGTCCTATTTATTTCAGTGCTGAGGTTCAAGTCTCTCGAGCTCATAGCTCGATGGGATTTGGATTTTCTGAGGTGCAGCATGTCCATTAATTCCGGGTTGGACATGGCTTTATACGTCAGGCAAAGATCGCCTCTGAGCAGGCAGTATGCCACTGAGTAGAGCTGGAGTTTCTTTAACCGGGCAGCATATGGCATCTGTTTGAGCCCTTTGATCCTCTTGGTGAGGTACTTTTGGGATCTTTCCAGTTGCTGCAAGTGTCTGGTAAGGTACATCCCAAAAGGGGCATTGTACTCAATTATGGGCCTGATGAGGGATGAGTAAAGAGGCACAATGACCTCCCCTGATCTAGATGTGTATCCCTTCATGATTAGGTGGGCTATATAAAATGTTTTTCTAACCACTTTGGCCACGTGGTTGTCAAATAAGAGATTGCTATCAACTTGGGTCCCCAGGTCCCTAATTACTTCTTCTGTACTTAATGGATTACCACCTATGTGGTAATTTGTGGGCACTTTGTTTTTGCCAAAAGGGATGACTATACACTTTCTGGCATTTAGCTTGAGGCCATGGCTCTGGCACCAGTTGTCTGTTTCTATGAGGCCCTTTTGGAGGATGCTTGTGTCGGCTGGAGAGTCGATTATGACGCCAAGTTTGCAGTCATCTGCGAACTTGGTCAGCCACAGTCCTTCCATGTTGGCCTGTACCTCTGAGAAATATATACCGAACAAGAGAGGTCCCAGGACTGAGCCTTGTGGGACACCACTTGTAACTGGTTTGGAGTCTGACATGGCTCCAGCAATTCTAACCATGTGGGTTCTGTCCTTGAGCCAGTTTGCAACCCATCTAGTGACATAGGGGTTTATATTTAAGCTGGTGAGCTTATCTATAATGCCCAAGTGGGGTATTGTATCGAAGGCTTTTGTGAGGTCCAGGTAGGCTGTGTGGACCACCTTCCCTCGCCAATGGCCTTGGTGACTGTTTCAAAGAAATCGACCAGGTTTAAGAGGCAGGATCTGCCCTTAACAAAGCTGAACTGGGTAGGATCCAGTGTCTGTAAGTCCCCAATATCTTTATTTATGAGGTCCATGATGATCCTTTCCATAGCTTTGCAGACCAAGCTAGTCAGGCTTATGGGGCGATAGTTTCCAGGATCTGTTGAGGCACCACCTTTGTAGAGAGGGACCACTGTTGCTGTACGCCACTCTTTGGGTACATATCCTGTAGTAACACTGAGATTGAACAGTAGTTTTATGTTTGGGTTTAGCTCTTCTTGGAGTTCATGTAGGACGCAGCCCAGGACACCGTCTGGTCCCATTGATGCTGTGTTTTTTGCTTTGGAGAGGGCGGTTCTTACCTGAGCATCTGAGATGTCAGGGGGGCAGCACTCTGCTGGGATAGATATTTGCCCTTTGGTGGGAGGGGAGAAGTTTGCGCTGAACCTGTCAGCTAGGATGTTGGCAATGTCTGTGGGTTTGGTATATTTTTTGTCATTTTGGACTAATTCTGACCATATCTGGGAATTCCCACCCAGGTTCCTAACATAACTAAAAAAAGCCTTGTGATTATCCTTAGTGTCCTGTGCAATTTTTCTCTCGAAGCTGGCCTTAGACAATTTTATGAGTGCCTGTAGTTTTTTGCTAATACTGATCAGAGATGCCTTCCCTTTTTGGGATTTTGCTCTATCATGTAGTAGCTTCCTCCTTCTGTTGTATAGTTTGTTTATGGCTGGGGTCCACCAGAAGGACGTCTGCCTTTGGCGGATTGGGTCTTGGTTTTATTTGAGATTGCATGATCCATGCATTCCTGAAGGTGTTCATAGAATGCGTTTATAAAGGATTCTGCGGTCTGGGCCATATTTTCCACAGGCCCGGGGGCTTTGAAGGATTCCACCTCAGTTTTGAGGAGTGTGAAATTTGCTTTAGAGAAGTTTTTCACTGTGGTTTTCTGGGCAGGGGGTGGGGTCGGGATGTGAATATCCAGTGAGATTAGTTTATGGTCTGATCTTACCAGTGAGGGATACACTTCTGGTCTGGAGCATAGAGTCCCCATGTTGGTGATGATCAGGTCCAGTATGTTTTCCCCTCTTGTGGGAGTGGTAACAAGTTGTTCCATAGAATTTGAGTTTATAAATTCTAGGAACCTTTGGGCTAGGGTGTTGGAGCTAGAGTAATGCTCCCAGTCTATGTTTGGGTAGTTGAAGTCTCCCAATATAATGGTGTTTGGAGAGACCTTCATATTTTCCAGTGTTCTCAGGAAGGCTGAGTGGGGTTCCTGGGTTTGGGAGGGTGGTCTGTAGCAGGCTATAAACTGGAAGGCAGTTTTACCCACTATTAGTTGCACATGGATAGTCTCTGATGCTTCGTGCTGTGCCACCAACCTGGAGGTGAGGGTATCTTTGACGAATATTGATACTCCCCCTCCTTTTGTGGTTCGGTCCAAGTTTTGGGGCCAAAAAGCATGGTATGAGGTATAACCTGGTAGTGCTGGGGTGCTCTCGGGAGCCTTGAACCAGGTTTCTGTTACTGCACAGATATCAATGTTCTCCATGCTAAGGAGAGTTTTGAGTGCGTGCATCTTGAGGTTTAGTGCGTGCATCTTGAGGTTTAGACTTCTGGCATTGAGTAGCATTATTCTTAGTTTCTTATCCCTTGTGATACCTATGGAGGTGGGTTTGTCTCTTGATCCTTGCCTAAAAAAGGCACTATGGGGGTAGCAAGAGCCTTTGCCAATATCCGAAAGCCCAGGGGTGACAGGTGCAAGCCGTCCCTAGCGAAGCATCGTGGCTTGTCGAGCATGTCATCCCAGGCTGACAGGCATTGGATCCCCTTTGAATGACACCAATACTTAAGCCAATTGTTGAAATTGATCATCTTGTCTTCATATTGTGGCATCATTCTTGGTGAGGGTAAAATGCTACTCAAGGTCAGGGTCATAACGGCCTGGGCTACATGCTCAGAGAGCTCCTCTATGTCTCTTTTCATGTAGTCCAGGGAGGTATGTCTCAGGTCATTCACACCAGCATGGACAATGACTGAGTCCTATTTGTACTTGCCTTGGAGTGACCTGAGTGCTTGTGTTATGTGGCGGATTCTAGCGCCCGACAGGCAGCTCACCATGACCTTCTCCTTGTTCAGCCTGGTGAGCGGGACATCAGTGTGCCTGATGATAGAGTCACCTATTACAAGTGTATCATGTGTGTTGTTTAGCCTTAAGGGCTGTGACTGTTTGGCACACTGGCTTTGTGAACTATGTGTTGCACGTGTTTTGTTTTGGGGTAGCGGTTGCTTGGGTGTCTGCTTTGGAGGTCTCTGCTGCTTAGGCAGATTTTTATTTAGAGCCTCTGAGTGTGTTTTTGTGTATTTATGTGTTTGGTTTGCTGTCGTGGTAGGTCTATGTGAGACTGGAATTGTAGTGAGTGTGGTTTCGTTCTCCTCCTGACTGGTTACGCCAGTACTGAGTTGAGAGAGCTTAGCCTCCAATTTGGCTATATGGTTGCATCTCTTACATGTGTTGGAATTTGTTGGGAGGAGAAGAGGGTTGTCTGTGTATATGAGGCAGTTGTAACATTGCCTCAAGATTCCCAGATTCACCAGCTGGACCAGAGAGGAGATTGACAACTGACCTTTGGACATGCTAGAATAGTATTGGGAATTCCTTTATAATTGAAAAAAAGGGCCAATGGGGAACAAGGTACTCAAGGGGAGTTTGTGAGGGTGTAGTGCTTTTAATTTTTTAGTGCTGACTTATATAATTGCTTTAGTGAGCAAGTGCCAGGTAACTTAAATGCAATGTGTTACAAGTAACTTAAATGCAAAAACGACAAACAGTAACTTTCTTTCAAGTGAAACAAGGAAATAAGTACAGTAAGCAATGCAGATATCACTAGGGATCCACAGAACCGCTGAAAAGCCGTGTCTTAGGTGGAATTAGCATTTCAGGGAAATAACAAGCATACAAACAAAGCTAGATTCAGCAGGCCTGGATCTAGTCTATGCTACAGCAAACAAGGTGTACCAATTTCAGTAAGAAACAGTTCAAATATGCAGGCACTATAAGCCTCTAACCAGAAATACCCAGCTCAGAAGGGCAGAGTCCAGCCTCTTCTCCCACAAGAGTGCAGACCACGAACCTTCTTAATGTAAAATAACTGGCCTGAAGCCCAAGTGCTTAAACCAGAACTAATACACTTTTAGAATAACAGACACTGAGTCCTCAATCAGCAGTTCCCAACTTAGAAGGATGTAAGCTACCTGTCTTGACACCACAGTGCAGACCATAAACCTTCCTAATGTAAAACAACTGGTCTGAAGCCCAAGTGCTTAATCCAAAAGACTTAGAATTATAGCTACACTTTAATCAAGTTACTACCAAGCAGTAATAAATACAATTGAATACTTTAAAGAATGCCTGATTAATACTCAAGTTATACAAACAAAGCTAGATTCAGCAGGCCTGGATCTAGTCTATGCTACAGCAAACAAGGTGTACCAATTTCAGTAAGAAGCAGTTCAAATATGCAGGCACTATAAGCCTTTAACCAGAAATTCCCAGCTCAGAAGGGCAGAGTCCAGCCTCTCCTCCCACAAGAGTGCAGACCATGAACCCTCTTAATGTAAAATAACTGGCCTGAAGCCCAAGTGCTTAAACCAGAATTAATACACTTTTAGAATAACAGACACTGAGCCCTCAATCAGCAGTTCCCAACTTAGAAGGATGTAAGCTACATGTTCTGCCACTACAGTGCAGACCACAAACCTTCTTAATGTAAAACAACTGGTCTGAAGCCCAAGTGCTTAAAATAAAAGGCTTAGAATGAGTTACACCAAGCAGTAATAAATAAAACCGAGTACTTTTAAGATGACGCAAAAGCAAAATAAAGTAGGAAGAAACACAAATACAGTAAAAGCATGCTCTATGATGTTCCTAGTTTGTGCGTATGCCTCATTATGGCATTCTTCAGTAGGTGTGTGTGCATTTCTGATGGGTGTCATCATCCACTGTTCCAGGTTGCAGCCAGCAACCCCAGTAAATGGCTGTGTAGGATGTCCCCACTAGCAAACATCTGGTACAGCTGTGATGCATGCCAAATATGGGAGTTTTGATAACTGCCAGAGCTGCCAGCACACACATTCATGATAATTCCCTGGGCATTGTACATGAGCTGGCAGTTGATGGAGTGGTATGCCTTGCAGTTGACATAGATTCTACCCTCCTCACCAGGTGGTGCCTTGATGTGTACATGAGTGCAATTTATGGCACCCAGTACTTCAGGGTAGTGTGCTAAATGGTAGAAGTGTTGCATATTGCTGGCCCTCCCCTCAGCAGTGAGAGGAAAAGAAATGTGTTCATTGGCATGTGGTAGCATGGCATCCAGGAACTGGTGGAATACCCTGGATGCTGATGCCTATGAGACCTCCATCATGTCCCCAGTTGGTCTTTGGAAAGTACCTGTAGGTAGTGTCCTAAGGGCTACACATACCTTTGTTTCCAATGGGATGGGTTTCCCTCTGTTGGCTCTGGGTCTGAGTTGAGGCGGCAGAGCTAAGTGAGTTCTTGTAGTATGTCCTTGTCCACCCTGAAGCACTCTACAATCTCCAGCTCATGTAGCTCCTGGTAGGTTACCCTGCGCCTGAACACTCTTCTCTTTCTCTGCCTAGGCCTATTGTCAGCAGCAGCAGTGACTTCAGCATCTAGGACATACAGGTACAGCAGACCTGCAGCAACCCCTAGCATTCTGTCAGTTAAAATTCCCAAGTCTGTACTCCAATGGTGCAGAGTATTGGGGAAAAAGCAAAATGTAGGGTGTATGACTACTTTATAGAGCTCTGCTGTAGGTGCAGAATGTGTGATTGGCTAATTATGATGCATTCCATCTGCCTACAATATAATTAACATCATTTAATGACCCTATTTTAGGTTATACAAGGGTCAGAACTAATTAAATACATTTGTAAACATGCACAGCATGGCTGTGTGCCGAGCAAACACATGAATGGAAGGTAAACAAAGCTTAGAAGTTAGTGGACACAGCCCTGTAGGGACACGCTTAGCCAGGCGGCTCACTATGCAAACAAGCGCACCTAAGCTGAAATGAGCTTAAAAGTCAGTAGACACCCCCCTTGTGTCAGCTACGTCCTGTGTAAACAGCAAAATGGGTCTAAGCCTACACAAAGGGGATATGTAGACACAATTACTCCTTTCTGTTATTCAGTTCCTCCTCCGCATTTGCGTAGGTATCCATGCTCACAGCCTGGAAACTACATGCTTCAGAGCCCAACCATGTTAGCAACATCACCAATGCACCATTGTATGGACACTACACACAGTCCTGTAATACATTTATGTTACATACTAATTCATTTGTTTTGTCCAATTTTTTTTTTAATTTTTCTATAAAGCATGTTTGTGCACTGCGGCATGTTGTGCAAACATGGCCAGATTATTAAAAAAAATTAATTTAACTTATTTCCTTTCATTCTTCTGACATACAGGATGATAGTTTCACTCATATGTGTATGTGGTATGACATTTCTCCACATATCTGCATTTTTACAACCCCTTTTGTCTGTCTATACTCCTGTACACAGAATTTTTCCATGTAACTACAGACACTGACACTATCTGAAAAGCTGCTTATCTGCTTGCTGGATCCCTCTACCTGCCTCATTTGCATGAGCTTCACCTGCTTATGAGGTGATTTGCATGCCACAATACTTTCTGTGTTGGCGCCCACGTGCGTGCCACTCAGCAGTGCTTACTGAATCTAAAAATGTTTGTGCCAGTGTAAGTAGCACGATGCCTACACAAAAAAAAAACATGTAGGATTTATTAAATTTCCTCCTGGAGTCCCACAAACTGTCTTCCATACTTCTGGAAAAGTTTTAAGCAGATCGCAGATACTTGAAACAATTTGCTTAATAACTTTTGAATCAACTGAATAAGTTAATACCATAGAATTAGTCCTGGATTATGCAACACGTTATGCAAAACTTGTCCAGTATCATCATCTAGTTGTTTATTTCTATTATTACACTGCTCTATCTTCAACTTCTATAATTTGTTTTTCTGTCACCTGCAATGTATACTTTTTTGTAAAAACCTGTGTAAAAGCTTCTGTTTCATTTGCAAAAGCATTTAGCTGCATGGTATAATTACTGACATGAATAGCCAGCCCTCTAACAATGTTAGATTTCAAATTTGAAGGATACGTGCTTTCATAATGCAATGATTTATTTCTACTAATATATTTTCCTAGTACCATTATGACTAATTTTATATTCTACACACACACACACACACACACACACACACACACACACACACACACACACACACACACATACACACACACACACACACACACACACACACACACACACACACACACACACACACACACACACACACACCTATCTAGCTATATAGAGTTCCAATCAATGGAATGTCTGCACAGCTGATAAAATGTTTCCAGCTGTGATATGATGCATTGAATGCATGCATTATCAGAAATTATGTACAGCTGATTGAAAGGTGGTGACTTCTGTTTTGTGTTAGATTATGGTACACTGGGGACTCGGAATATTCTTTTTCCCTACTGTTGTGCAATGTTGGAGTTGGTATATATATATATATATATATATATATATATATATATATATAATGTGGATGTGCAGTTGGGCTTGCCCACTGCAACTAGTGTTTTCACATGTACGTTGAGTGTGTTTTGTAGAATTTTTGTCTTTGTGTATGTAGGATTGGAGTGTGAGTGAGTAAGTATGTGTGTGTGTGTGTGTGTGTGTGTGTGTGTGTGTGTGTGTGTGTGTGTGTGTGTTACTGAGCATCTTTCACCTGAATGTGTGATGTGTGGAGTATGGGTAGTAGTGTGTGATAGGCTGTGCAACTACTTTTTTTATTGTATTATTGTGTATGTTTTGCTTACTAAGTTAGAGTAATCAATATATATTCACATGGATATATGAAGTTCAGCACATCAGCGCTTCAGTATTTCATGTGTGGTAAACTGCTTGCTGCAGCTTAAAACAAGAAATCACTTTTTAATGTGGCTTGGAGTGCCAAATTAGGGGAGCAGGCTTTTTTTTTTCTCTTCAGCTGAAGACCTGTGAAGCGTAAGTTCACCAGGTCAGGAGATCAGGGACTGGCACTATTTGAGACAGCTATAGCTCTGATTCTGACTATTGTAATACATTTTCTCTCACTTCCTGCTTTAGTACTTCTGACAATGATTCTTCTGGCTGTATTTCAACTAAATATTCTCTGGTGTTTTTTGTGTAAATTTTATAGTGCAAGTTAACTACAGAAGTTTCTGCTGCTTTCCATGGCTTCAGTATAGTAACATGATAGATTTGCTCTGTTGTTCTCTTCCCTAGTTATCTAACCTTGTAGTTCACTACATTTATTCTTTTTATCACCTTGTATGGCTCTTGCTACTTTGCTACAAAATTGCTATTTGTGTAGGCACCATCATCATCATCATTATCATCATCATTAACAACAACAACAGCCCCCTTTTTTCCATTTTCTACATAGGATTGGGGGTACTGTGTCAACTGTCATGATCTCTCTTGATTCAATGCCACTGTCCTATTGCTATGCCTGCCTATTGCAGGTCCTCTCTCACACAATCCATCCATCTCTTTGCTGGTCATCCTTGTTTTCTCATATCTAATGCCTGATCTCCCAGGTTTAATTCTCTAAGAAGGGTATTCTTACTATACAGTTGTTGCATTTTCTGAGGGGTATTCTTACTATACACTTGTTGCATTTTCTGAGGGGTATACTTACTATACACTTGTTGCATTTTCTGAGGGGTATACTTACTATACACTTGTTGCATTTTCTGAGGGGTATACTTACTATACACTTGTTGCATTTTCTGAGGGGTATTCTTACTATACACTTGTTGTATTTTCTGAAGGGTATTCTTATTATACGCTTGTTGTATTTTCTGAAGGGTATTCTTACTATACACTTGTTGCATTTTCTGAGGGGTATACTTACTATACACTTGTTGCATTTTCTGAGGGGTATACTTACTATACACTTGTTGCATTTTCTGAGGGGTATTCTTACTATACACTTGTTGTATTTTCTGAAGGGTATTCTTACTATACGCTTGTTGTATTTTCTGAAGGGTATTCTTACTATACACTTGTTGCATTTCCTGAGCTCTCTGCATGTGCTCCTTTACTATGGACATAACCAGCTGTAGTTTATCCTGCAAACTAAGGTTGTGTTTTATCACATGATTAAATGGTGTCTTCTTTTCTTCCCAAGTTTCCTTAATAATGTCAACCATTTTTCTTGGATGCCTGACACACAGAGGTTCAAATGGGGTAAACCTAATTAAAGCCCGTTCCTCCTCAGACTGTAAACAATAAGTACATTCATCCCTACCTACATACAAACATGCATGCAAATATTTTGGGCATAGACAGTAATGCTCTTCTAGCCTGCTGATATACCAAAACAGTTATCACCATAAAAAGTGTCCAGGTTGTTCTTAAAATTATCTAAACTAGTGCTTGCTTTAATATAAATATTTCAGGCATCATTTGTTCACTCCAAGAACCAATCGGTATATTTCTCTTTCCTGTACAATTGCCTACACAGGCTGTTTGATGTTTTTCTACTACTCATTTGGTAACCACAAGCATTCTAATAGGTAATTGTCTCTAAATGCCCCACATATCTTAATAAATGAGTTCACAGTTTTAATCACTGTATGCTGTAGTAAATATGCACTCTTCAATCAATGTCTCATAAATCTCACATAATTAGCTTTTGAAGTAATTATTTGCATATTATTTTCCTAAACCCAACTGAACTTGCCCAATATGTAACATATGTAATCAGTATTCACATTTTCAAGTCATTTGCATACAGACTGTACAACACCTCAGGTTAAAAAAGTAAATTAGACAGATGCAATCTGTTGGAAACACTGACTGTAACCTAGAATTTCACTTGTCAATTGCTGTAAGACACTTGCCATGTCCTATTTGAAAGTCATGCAGCTATCCATATTATCAAGATTATACAAATACCTAGGATAAAACCACAGGAACAGGATGAGGTATGGTAAAAGAAGATACGTAAACCAAAAAGATAATAAATACCACACTGACACGGCTGAGTACTGAAAAATGTTTATTCAAAATAAAATAAAACGTTAAAAGTAAGCGCTTTCGTGATTACAACATCGCTTCATCAGACTGAAAAGTGAATGAAACAGCACTCAATTTAAAATGAGACTAACCAATGAATTCCTAAAATCAATTAAGCCATTAAGAAAAAAAAAAAAAAAGGTATAGTTACAGGAAAAACTGCACACAAGTTCAAGTTGCAAAGCCTAAAAAGTAAAATACTGGAAATTATACAAGCAAGAAAATATAAAATATTATGTGCATATATATGATATTGTACAGAAATGAAAGCTAATGTTTGAGTGGATGTGCTTTCAGAAAAGATTTCAGGCTAGATACATTATTTAAACCAGATGCTTAAGAAGCATTTGTGTTATAGATCACAGCATCACAACGGAACTGTTTGATCCAGCAGGAAGGGCACTTTTGCCTATAGGTCTTGTGCAGCGTGTAAGCATATTCTTACAGGTTCAATTTATATACATCTCTATGTGAATGTTAAAATCGAGTTAGACTTTTATGCTAACTGCAAAACTACCAATATCGTTTATTATCATGCCTTTTATATAGGCATGACTAATAGGTCTTTGAAAGATAGAGTTTTGGAACATTACAGGGATTTTAGAAACAAAAGAGAGACCGATGCTTTAGCACAGCACATCATTCAGCATGGCCTAGGACATAATTTTAAGTACTTGGTTCTACAGGTATTGGAGGTGGTGATATTGTTAACTGTACAGGAGTTGCAGAACAAAAATGGATTTTACTGTTTAATGCAGAGAAACCATCTGGTTTAAGTTTAAATGGGGTATCTAGCTGTGTCAGTGCGGTATTTGTTATTATTAATTATTTTACTAATATCTACTTGAGCTAATTTTTGATCAATGCTTGTGTACATGACCCTATGAAATGGTGAAGATACATCTACATAAATTGCATTAAAACATACTTTTTCATTTATAAATGCTGTTATATTATTATAGACATTGTACTACATGCAGCAATAGACCTAATTTCAACCTCTGCATGTTGATATGTGGTTTCATGTCCCAACCATTCCAGTTCTGACTCTAAAATAACATTCCATTATGCTTCCACATAAGAAAGTTGACTTATAGGTCTTTATGACCCTAGAATTGTCCTTTCCTAAGTAAGAAGTATTTAGCAAGTGCACGTCTCCAATCATGGGACATATCACCATACTTAAGTGACCTAACAAATAACAGATATAATGGTACTTTAAGTGTTCTCGTGTCATTGTTAATAATTCTGTCTCACCCTGGACTGTGGTCCAGTTTGCATAGTACTTGTCCAACATAATTTTTTAATTTAATTTCAATACATGAAGTTACATGTATATTAGTAACACAAATTACCT
The DNA here is from genome assembly GCF_019279795.1 of Protopterus annectens. NCBI lineage: Eukaryota > Metazoa > Chordata > Ceratodontiformes > Protopteridae > Protopterus > Protopterus annectens. Next base: position 644,466,543 of record NC_056725.1, read on the forward strand.
TGCAGTTATGGAGCCAAACAGTTTTGAATACGATTTTGTAAATATGTCTATAATTTGTTGTATCTGACAATACATATTAGAATCTAAACACTGATTTTTGATTTCTAAGTCTTTACACCAGCCACATCATATGCATAAATGGTTTTCTACTATGGTCAGTAGCTTTATATCTGAGTACATTGTGAAGATTGCGGTTGGTGTAACGGTTAAGGTCTTTACCTCCCAGATACAATGTACAGGCTTTAATTCTGACCTCTGGTTATTGACTAAGCCTGTAATTGTCTGCAGACTGATTGTGTAGTATTTACCTATAAATTTTCTTCACATTTTCCTGATTTTGCTTAACCCTATGTTTGATTTGCCTGTACAGTTTAAGTTTTCAGAGTTAAAGTTCAGCCTCATCCTCATTTCTTATATGTTTTATCTCTCATCTTAATTAAATATCATTTTTCTAAAAAATATATCCTCCTGAACTTGTATACCTATGTTCTGATGTTAAACATTTCTTTGTATTCAATTTCCCTTTCAAAACTTGTCACATTTCCTCTGTCTTCTTTCCACTGAATGCATTACTCCAATTGTTTTTTATAGTGACAGTTTCAAATTCATATGTCTGTTATTAATCTTCTATGTATTGGTTAGATTTCAGTTTAGGAGAATTAACTAGCACTATTTTAACTTTTACAACCCATGATCACTGCACATCCAAGGCAATAAAACTTGACATGAATTAATAATCATCTACTTAATTTTATAATCTAGTATATTCAATTCCCTGGTAGGTTTATTTACAGTCTACAGTTTGTTGGTCCTGTATATATGTTACAAATAATTTCCTTGCCAATGTTGTAGAATAAATACAGTTCCAGTCTGTCTCTGGTAAATTTGTGTCCTCAGCTGTTATAATTTCCCTTCTTGTGTTTTATGCAAGGAATTTATGAATTTGTCTAGGTCATCGGCACTTGACTTTGGAGGTTTCAACACAACAACAACTGTAATCTGTTCCAGGGTTGTCTTCATTGCCATGGTTACATAGTCTGCAGTATTGGTGTTTTATCAAAGATATAGATCTCATAACTATCTTTAGTCCATACCATAACTCCTCCCCTTGAAGCATTTTTTAGAATATCTGTTACAATAAAACATATTTATACTTTGACAAAACTGGCTCCCAGTCTTTGTTGTTTCACAAACAACAACAAAATTAATCTTATGTGAACACAGCAAATTTCCAAAAAATTCTTTATTACTAATGCCCCTTCCATTAACAACAAAAACGGATGCATCTAATGTTGATAAATGTAAGGTGTCAAATTTCTGACCTGACAACATTCCTATCCTGTATAAGTCAAATTTTGTGATATATCTGTTGTAGACATTCTCTTCACTTGTTCTGAAAAATAGACACCATCCTGTCTAAATATGTGTGCCCCAAATTAGGCTTGGAGATGATATACATTCTCACTTTTTTATGTAATTATTTTCAAAAAAGTATTTTCATTCATGCTGACCTGATTCCATTTTCTTTTTGTGATTTGTGAAAAGCAAGGGCTAAAACTTGTATAAGCTATGTCACTGAATAGAGATGCAAACTCCTTACTAACAGTCATGAAGTCCTTTACCCAACATGAATAAACTTAATGCCATACTTCCTTAAGTTGAGGAGTCCTAAAGTCCTACTCACATCCTGTATTTTTGCTCTTGGCAGGTATAATATAGGAACATAGAAACAATACTAAGCAAGCTGTCATGAGGACCATAAGATGCCTAGTCATATAAACCTTTAAGAAGGCACACATATAAGTTAATGCCTCCATTTTCCAGCACATAATAGCACTTATCTGCAAAATCAAGTAGGGCCTTGCAAGACAATCCTGGTGTAAATTTATGACTACCCATCCAATCATCAAGACTGGTATTGAAGGTATTCCAAAAGCACTGACCCTGCTGTGGGGCTTGCATTCAGGACCCCCCTACACACACATTCCATGTTGTTGTCACTGCCAATAGGCCAACAAGGAGTTTCTAACAATCTATGTCTGCAAGACTTAAACTCATGTACCAGTGCTTTAGAATCCAGTGCTCAAACAGTACATTAAGCCAGAGCAGTGGTTGAGCACTGGATTTCAAATAATCCAGCTTTTGATGAGAGGAACACAATAATACCATTCAATGGTTATCTTCTCTGCAAATATATCAGTGTTGTTAATAATTAAATCGCCAATTACTAATATATAATTTTCAACTTTATCTGAAAAATCTTCCACCTTTGAGTAGCACCGGCACTTTCAGTTGTTACAAAAGAATAAAAGTCCTCACCATTAGTCTAATTAATTGCACTGTTCTTACCACCTGCATCATTTTACAGGCAAACAATTCCCATCTGGCTGTCTTTGTACTTCCACAGCATTTGCCATGTTGTCAGTTTCAGTCTTTATCCTCCTTTTCTCCCAAGTAATGCTCTTTAATTCTTCCAAGTTCAGTTTAGATATCTTCTTCTTAGCCTGGCTCTTGTTCTCTTTTTTATCTTCTCTGTTGGAACAATGATGTCATTTTCTGCAGACCGAATGTCTGGGTATCAATTATCAAAGTAGTGCCCTTTGGTTAGTATATTTTACTACAGCATTATATACTTTATTCAGTCCCTTTTTCTTCATAGTTATTTGTTGTGATCTCCTCTCGTTCTTTTATTTTCTCCTGCATATTCTGAATCCTTAGATTGCTGTATAATTTTGTCCTGAATTGTAAAGCTGTATTTTGTTTTATCAAGTTTGTGAGCTTTACTAGCAGTGGTTACTCCCTAAGCTAAATGTGTTCTATTTCCACTTTGTGTAATATTATTTATCTCATCAGCTCAGTCTGGAATACATGTTGTGCCAGTTTCATAAGTACAATCATCTACAGCGAGTCTAGATTTATCAGTAACAGTAAACAAATCATCCAGCTTTTTACATAAGGAACACAAGTCTCCAAGGTTATCATGTGCTACCTTTATACATACCCACCATTGTAGAAAATGCTTATGATTCAGCAGATTATTTAACACCATACTAGTGTAAAAAAAATTTTTGGTGATAAATAAAGTAAAGAATTAAAAAAATATATATATATCTAAATCAATCATATAATTCACAGAAATTAGAACAACTAGTAAATTAAGTCAAATTGCATGAACAAATCACACTAACAATACACAAACCAATATTAAATGAAATACACTGAGCTAACCTTTTACAAAACAAGGGTCTTCATAGAGGAGCTATTCTGACATACTACACCAGTAACATACATAAATACATCTCACTAAAAAGCTAGAAGTCTTTGCATCTTCATGTCTCCTCTGAAAAGAAGCCATTAGCCTACAGGGACTAATCCAGTCAACAAAAGATAAATATATCAATTAATTTATACAATAAAAGTTTCCTCATTGTGACTAATCACAGATATGGCTCAAGTTATAACTAGCTAGGTCTCTTGGGAGGGCTATAGTATGGCTGCCTAAAATCTACCCCTTTCTTCCAACAAAGAGAAAAAATCACAGGTAAAAAAATAAAAAATATACATCCAATAAAATGTGTCTTACCAGTTTCTAAACCAAATAAAACTTGTTCTACCAGTTACACAAGAAGGTACAAAACAACACTGGCTGGTTTAAATAAGGTCCTGAGTACCCCAGTTTTTGCTATCTGCATGATAACTTTCTCTAACATTAATTTTAGTGTTTTAGTGAATTTCTCTAATAATCCATCAGTCTGTGGGTAAAATACTGACATCGTCAACCATTTTCTTTTAAATCATTGGCATAAGTGATGCAATAAACTTGATATGAAGGGAGTGCCTTGGTTAGTAAGTTTGACTTATTCCTCAAATGTTTAATTGTTAATTGTTTAATTAATTGTGCAACTATTAATTCAGAGAGTGGTGTTGAACCATTAGTTCTGATGAAGTCTTATGTTTTAGACAAAAACGCTGTGAGGTTATTTGTGGTGTTAAAAATGTGGTTGTTACTTGTTAATAAAAGCTTTTGTGGCTACAGTTTGAAAATTTGGCTTCTTCTCAATTGTTCCAGCACACTTTGTTTTATTGGTTAGTAAGTATCTCTTTAGGGACACCCTCCATGAATAATGATATTACCATTTCTCTAGTAATAGCTTTAGCATTATCTTTAAGTAATGATGAAGCTTCCAGAAATTTTGTAGTATAGTCCGATATTATTAATGTGTACTGACACCCTTGCTAAGTTTTACTAGGAGTTCCATGATGTATACAGCAGTACATTAAAACTGTATTCATATAATGGGTATGGGGATCAAAGGATTTTTATACCCAGCATGCAGTACAGTTTTCTAGAATTCTGGATGAGAAGCACAGATGTTGGGGCCTCTCTGGTGATGTAGAAGGATAAAGACTTAGCTGACCTGGGTTCAGTTAGTGGCTCAGGTGACTGACAGAGCAACAGGTAGGAGGCCACTTGTTGCTGGTGCTCAATTAGGGGTGGAGTGATTCAAAGAGAGTTGTCCTAGAACATAAGTGATGAGTGTGGAAGGCGGGGCAGAGAAGTAGATAGGGCATATAAAGAATTCCTCCCCAGGATAAAAACAGAAAAGGTTGACCCTCCACAACATGTTTAGCATCTACAACCAGCCCCTGTGATATCAGAGCAAGTAATGGAAACATCTGTTTCATTTTACTCCCTTGTCACCTTGGTTGTATTCTTTCTTACCCTGCTTAAAGTATCATCTTCCCATTCTCCTGTTTAATGTTTATGTGGTTAATCTGTAAGCCCACTACTTCAGTGCTAATTACTTCAATAACTTACCTCACGATGCAGGATATAGCTTCTTCCCTCAAACAACTGGAAATAGAGCTTCTGCTATGTCTTCTCCTATTAATGGCATTTTGAGACAAAAACTGCCTTCTTTATTTTTCTAGATATCTGTGTAACTCCCTGAAGTGCCCTCTTTGCTTACAGGTGATATTCCTGCAAAAGGCATCTCAACACAAAATTTATTTTGTTTTTCTTCTTTCCTTACTTATAGACACACATTGCTTACATTTGCCCCCACTTGAAGCTTCTTTAGTAGAAGTGGATTCAAAACTCTTCATTTCCCTGCTTAGCTCACTCTTAGTACCCACTTTGGTATGATGGTCCTCAGTTAGGTGCCTTACTTCTAGCTTTGTCTTGCCTGGGGTGCTAACAGTTCCTGTAATTCCCTGGGCAGACTTCTGTCTTACACTGATTCTCAATTCAGATTTCTCTGTTTACCGCCCTTTCGCAAACTAACATCTGTTACAGTTTGGAATTTTTTTGCTCTATCACTGGGGTGTTTTTGATCAAGAAATTATAATTTTCCTTGTCTGTTCATAACCATATTCTACCCCCTCTCTAGTTTTGATACCAACACCCTTTTCCTTGTTTTGATTCTAGGTATCTATATGAGTATTAGTTATGCCTCTTTTGGCCTATTAGGGTTTCCAGATAAATATTGCAAAACCCTCCTTGACTCCATCTCACAGGTTTGAGTTTCTGGGATGTCTTATAGATTCTTCTCTTCAAAAGGCCTTTTTAAATACAAACAAGGTAGATCTTTATCTGGAATTTCTCCTGAATTTCACTAGGTTCATAGGTGCTTACTAGGCTAATGACCACAAAGGCCTTTTTAAGCCTAGTCTTGCATCCCAAATCTCTGACAAGTTCTGATACCCTTGAAAAGTGTAAGCAGAGGCTTGGGAGATGAAACATTTACAAGCAAGAGTTTGGGAGATTAACCATTTACAGGTTGACTGTGTCCATTGGAGACATAGTTGCCAAACAAGGGATGACTTTCCTTTTCTCCATCCAATCCAAGTTGCACTGGAATTGGGTTATGGGTTAGGGTGAATCTCTTCTTCACATGGATAGGGAGCCTGTTCCAGAGACAGAGTATTCTCTGGGATTCATACCCATCTCTCCAGCAGGTCATATTTATATCACAGTCTTTAGAATGGGTAATTCTGGTGCTGTTTGTTTTGTGGATATGCAGGACGTCCATTGGAGTGGGGTTTGACAATGCTCTGCATGCCAGACATAGAACTTACCTCAAAAGCCTGTAGGAGACAAAATATAGCGATAGGGCCTTGAGGCGGTCTGCATAGGACATTTTACTTATGCCCTGTATTCTTTTAGTGAGGAATGTCTGTGGGCATTCCAATTGTTGGATATGCCTGGTTAGGTATACATCAAAAGGGGCATTGCACTCAATGATAGATCTGATGAATGCCAAATACAGTGTAACAATGACTTCCTTGAACTTAGATTCCATACCTTTGTTTATAGGTTGCACAACATAGAATGATTTCCTCACTACTGTAGACAAGTGATGGTCAAAGGCTAGATTACTATCTATATGTGTCCCTAAGTCCCTGACTACTAGGTTGACTCTAAGGGGTGTGTTGTCAATATGATAGTTACCAGGGGTGGATGACTTCCAGAAGAATACCATTATGCATATCTTGGCATTCAGCTTTAGTCCATGGCTCTGAAAGCAGTTCTTTGTCTGTGTCAGCCCTTCCTGAGGAACATTTGTGTCAGTGTGGGATTTAATGACGGCTCCTAATTTGCATTCATCTGCAAATTTAGTCAGATGGAGACCATTGACATTGGCCTTGACTTAGGGAGAAGTAAATGCCAAAATGGAGTGGTCCAAGGACAGATCCTTGAGGGATTCCACTTATGACTGGTCTCTATGTAGAGGTAAACTCCACAATTCTAACTTCCTGGGTCCTGTCAGTGAGCCAGTTGCTACCCACCGGATGACATACAGGTTTGTATCTAACCTCTTGAGTTTGTTAACAATCCCCAAGTGGGATATTGTGTCAAATGTCATGGCCAGGTGAAGGTAGGCAGTGTGAACCATTTTGCCCTCATACATTGCTTTGGTGACCTTCTCAAAGAAATCCACCAGATTGAGTAGACATGACCTACCCTTGGTGAAACCAAACTGGGTTGGGTCCAGGGTCTGGAGGTTTACTATATCACTATGGATCATTTCCATGGTAATTATTTCAATGGCTTTACATATAAGACTAATGAGACTTATGGATCTGTAGGTTCCAGGGTCTGTAGATGGCCCATCTATGTGCAGAGGGATGACTGTCACTGTTCTCCATTCATGAGGCACAAAGCCTGTTTAGAGGCTACAGTTAAATAGCAATTCCATTGTGCTATTTAGAAGACATCCTGGGATATTGTCTGGGCCCATTGATGCAGTGTTTTTGGCCTTAGAGAGAACATTAAGGACTTGTTCCCCGGTGATGACAGGGGGAGATATATTTTATTGTTATTTCCTGAGGGAAGGTTGAGGAGGAGGAGGATAAAGTTGAAGATGAATTTATCAACCAGTAGGTTTCTATATCTTCCAGCTCAGTATAGGTGACTCCATTTACAATGAGCTGTACACACAATTGTATATGCCTTTGAGATTGTGAACATAGCTAAAGAATGCCTTGTGGTTGTCCTTGGCCTGGAAGGCCAAATTTACCTCAAATTTGAGTTTGGTAGGCTTTATTTGTTCTCTGAGGTGTTTGTTTAGTTTGATGAGAGTGCTTTTATCCTGCTGGGTGCTGCACGTCCACATTTTTGCCATGATTTCTTCCTTCTGTTATACAGCCTATTGATTTTGTGATTCCACCAAGTTGGTTAGTTTTTTGAGTTAGTTCCTGGTAGGCACAGCTGTCTCTATGCAACTATTAACTTACTTATACAGGATTTCTGTGAACAGTTCTGCTTAGGCAGCAGTGTTCTCAGGGTTTACAGAGGCTTGAAATTTTGACACGTTATCAGTTAATAGGAGGATGTTAGCCTTAGATTAATTCCTGAATATTCCAGGTTTATCTGGGGATCCAAGTTTTATTTTTACTTCCAAGGAGACCATTTTGTGGTCTGACCTTACCAGAGAAGACATTACAGTAGGGGGTGTGCAGCACTGTCCCATATTAATGAGGACCAGATCCAGTATGGTTGCATCCCTGGTCGGTGTATTAATAATCTGGTCCAGGGAGTTTGTGCTTACAAAATCTAGGAATCTCTGTGCCTGTACATTTGGTGTCGAATAAGATTCCTAGTTAATAGTGGGGTAATTAAAGTCACCCATAAATATGGCATTGTTTTGGATGGTGAGTACTTCCAATAAGTTTAAATATATGGTAAGTGTTTCCTGCGTCATAAAGGGAGACCTATAGCTTGCAAGGAAGTGGTATTGGATTTTGCCTATGGTGATTTGAACATGGAGCAGCTCCAGTGCATTGTCCTGTTTGACCAGCCTTGAGATATATTTATTTTTGAAGTAAATCAAGATGCCTCCACCTCTAGTCCCTGCCTGTGTAGTAGCTGGTCTAAATGTGGTCTAAATCTAACTTTACAAGAGAATTGTTCAGGATCCTAGGGCTCATTTTTTACTACAGTTCTCACAATACCTCTTGCCAAGAGTTTATATGATTAAAACACAGTAATTTCTAAAAAAAAAAAAAAAAAACAAACAGACTCAACATTTGTATTCCCTGGAGTATCAAATTTTAGTTTGGGGCTTTATAAAAAAAGGAATTGCATTGATGGAGGCAACATATTCAACTAAATCCAGGATTCCCCTTCTCTTGTCAGTCATCAAACCAATCTGCTACACCAGATGAATCAAATTTTGCTTGGGGATAAGGTTCCAGAGGGGTAAAGGTATAATGTCTGTGGAATCCTTCAGACAGACCAAACTTCATCTACTGAAAAGCAGTGTTGGTTGTGATCCATACCTTCAAGTCTCCCCATCACATTTGATCCCCAGGACCTATTCAAGTGATTACAGACCTGCCCACAGCTATGAGGTGTACCAATAAGCATGGAGTTACAAGGTTGTACCTCTTCTGTAGGCTGCCATTGGTGGCTTGGGAGTTAGCTCAATAGCATTTTTTACCCCCCCCCCCCAAAGCATCTTACAGTCTGTTAGAGCAAAATATATTGACAGACAAACTGAGCAGGACCAGGGCAGACTCTCAAAAATGAATGGATGGTCTTTCAAGAATTGAACCAGTTATGGGAAATGCTTCAAATAGATTTATTTGCCTCCTTTCAAAACAGACAAACAAACTAAAAGGTTTTGTTCCAGGGCTCCTTGCAAACAAGCTTGGAAGATAGATGCATTTTCCTTTATGGATTTCCACCCTTTCCACTGATATACATGGTAATTCTGAAGATTCAGAATGATACCCCTAAAATAATTGTAGTGACCCACTTTTGATCTGGACAGCACTGGCACTCCCTTCGTATTGAATTGGACAAGTGCACCTACAACCTTCCTCACAATCTGGATCTATTCACGCAAGACAGGGGGAGTTTGATACACCACTGTTATTAATAAACTTCAACTCACTGCTTGGATGATTTAATTTTAATACCTTTTGGGCACTTATTTCACAAGGACATGCAGCAGATATGAAAGGAGGCAATAAAGCCTGCAAATAGAAAATAGTATGTTGATAAATGGAAGGAATTTTCTAGTTAGTGCCTAACCAATAACCAGGGCCCATAAAGGAATTTGTACCACTGGTGATCAAATATTTGTGTGAGTCACTTACCTGTGGCCTGATTTATCCTTCTGTAATGGTTCATCTTGGGGCCGTCAGAGCATGTCTGCCCATTGATCCTCTTCTTTCTTCTGTTTGTTGTGAAACAGTTTCTGAAAGGAATTTTTTTACCTGAAACCTCCTTGTAAGCAAGTTGATTCTCCAAGAAATCTGAACTATGGGATGGGGAAATTGACTATATCACCTTTTGAACCTTGCCATCAAGCTAATTTAAGGTTTTTGACTTAGAAAACTGTAGTCATCATGGCTCTGACATGAGCAAGAAGAGCATCTGAGTTGCAAGCTCTCATGGTGGGTGAACCATATCAGATTTCCATAGAGGCATCTTTAAGAACAAACCTCTCATTCATACCCAAAGTAGCATCACAGCTTACTTTGAATCAAGCCATCACTCTCCCAGTTCTCTACCCAGAAGCTAAAAACAGACATAACAGATTCTGCATACTCTGGACATGCCTAGGCAATCCAGGTAATTTCTTGACAGAACTAAGCCCTTTAGAAAAGCTGACTGGTTATTTATTTCTGATCAAGGGGAAGAAAGGACACCCTAAATCTAAGCAGACAATTTCCAGTTGCTTGTCCTTGGCTTGTTATTCTCACCATGGTAAATCTATTCATTATGTACTGTCAATGTAAATATGATTACTGCTGTTATACTGCTTATAATTGCTTGTAATTGATTTGTGGAGCTTTTCTCCCTGGGCCTCCACTGAAAATGGACATGTATCCAGTCAGAATCCCCCGGTCAACAAATGTAAAATAAACAAATAATACAAAAAATCCCACTAGAGCCTTGTCTTCTTCGATGGCGTACTGGAAAGGAGTGGACTCTAAAAGCAGTCTAAGACAGCTACATGGTCCTCTGTGAATATTATTATAAGGTATTACAGCCTAGATTCCTTTTCTAGGTCCAGGTCAAACTTTAATAAGATAATTTTCTAGGGAATATTGGATCTATATCAGTCCTTCTCTCTGCATCGCTAGGCTTTGGTATTCAACCACTATAGTCTAAGGGTTACTGCAGCAGTGAGGGGTGTGAACATCTACTGTTATGGGTAAGTGAAACTTACACAACTGTACTTTATTCAGCTACACTGCATGATTCCGGTTCGCTAGAGTGGTATGACCAAGTGTAATTCTAGGTGATTCTCTTTGATTAGTTTTAACCGGCACTATCATAGGGTTGTCAACTACACTGGCCAGCACAATGAGCAGTTGCTGTAATTTTACTAGCTTCTGGTCATTCCTCACCTCTGATTTAGCATGTCTTTTTCAGCAGGAGCCCCAGGGTTGCAGTTATTAGGAACAGCTGAATATGAAATATATATTTCAAAATGATGAATCAGCACTAGAAATGCCTTGGGGAACCAAAAGTACTAATTTTATAGGGACTTAATTATGGTTTGCACTTGACAATAGAATAATTGTTAGGAAAGATAAATGACAGGTTCCTGGCCAACTAGCTATGCACACAACTGGTGTAAGTCTAAGGTGACACTGGAGGGAGCACATCTGAAAAACATGTTGTGAAGGCTGCCAGCCAAGCCAGATAGAATTGTGCAGATAATTCTTTCATTTGTAAATATAAATGTTGAAATACAGGCTTGTTTTCTTAAATGGAAGAAGATGCTGTGAAATGTTGAACTTAAAACAATGTAGCCACATTGCCCTCTGCTGTAAAGAAAGCTAAGTCAAGCATTTCTTGTATGTCTTTTGAAGTTATAATTACTTCATGGTTGTTCTTTGAAGTTAAAGATTCGGAGTCATTCCGTCTGGACTAGCACATTCTTTCTATTGTTTTAACTTAAGGAATAATTACTAGAGTTTATATGTGGAATATCTTTTATTGATGTAGTTTCCTGCAGCTGCAAGATAACAAAAGAATGTAGTATCTGTCAGCCTGGGAACCTCAGGAAAGTGTAAAAATGATGCAATGGGAATCAGGACTGAAAATAGCAATTTAAACAGAGAGAATGAGAAGGCATTAATCATTTTTTGTCTTGATCACCCAACTCACAGCACTGATTGTTGTCATATGTAACTTACCTTAGACTTGTGTTTTCTTTTAGAGATAGCTAGAAACTAGAAAGATTAGACTAAGTATTTTCTGTGATGTCAGAACTGTACTACTGAATTATTTTAAGTATTTCTGTATGATCTCTGAACTTTTGACTAGCACTGTGTAGTAGAAAGTATTGTCTTGTGGTTTTAATTATTTATTATTAAATATTTTAAAATCTTTTAACTGTGGCTGGTTTGTGTAGAGATAAGTTAAGCTCTAGATTACATTGCATATTTATAGAGTTTACTGTCCAAGTCACTCCAAATAAGCCTTGACTGATTAGTCACACTTACCAATTGGATAATAATATTGCACAGTAATAATTGTACACCCTTTTAAGGGCCTTTGGGTAGCTGATAATATTAGCTGGGTGGTGGCAAGCGATTACTACCATATAGTCTGGGTAAAAGGGGCACAGCTGAAGAACCTGTGCCAGCCTTCACCAGAAGTGTCTGTGTGGTTGCATAAACTCTTATCTCAAAGTGCGTGTGTCAGCTACTTGGGCAGGGACATGAAAAACTGGTTGGACAGAGAGGGAGCTGGAGGCTTTAGCTTGCCCAGCTAGGCTGAGATCTGGACCCTATAGCTGTGCCAGTGGGGAGTCTTATTGGGGACCCGGAGAGCAAAGGAGTGACCAGCCCCGGACTGACTGTGATCTCTGTGTGCTCTTAATGGAAATTGCACTTTACCGTGTGTATTTGTTATCCTTTCCTCATATATGAGGCTCTGTATATAACTCTGGCGTTAGTGGTGAGGACTGAGGCTCCTTGATTGGACCAGGGTGCTAGTGTCACACATGTTTTATTGTTTTACTTCTCAAGGGTAAAAGAAAAACATAGCCCATTTAACTTTTAAAGCAAACAAAGCAGTAACTTTATCATTTTTGTGCATTATAAATATTTACAGTCCACAAAGCCTTTTTAGCAATGACTGGGCTGTTGTACTCCACACTTCCGGAGACTTCTTCTAAATTACTGCTCACCTCTAACAAATCTCCACCTGAAGAACAGACTTCCTGCTTGTAGTCTTGCAGACTACTTCCCATTATATAACAATATTTGGTAATTAGTGCCTCACTACTAATACATTCAAGTTTCAGACTAACACTTTGGGATCTTCCTAATCCCAAGGCACATTTAAAGGCACATACCCTTACCTAAAACACAACATGCCACAACATACTCACTATATTTTTTCTGGATGTATATCTGGGTCTACTTCACATGACTAAAAACCCAAAATACTGAATTTCATTTGACTGAGACCACAATACCTAATTTTCAGATTCTGAAAACTCATTTGACTAAGTCTCATTATACTGAAACCTTACAATGCTGAATTTCAAAATACTGAATTTTAAGCCCTTTATGCAGATCTGTATCACTCTCTCTCTGTCTATATAAATATATATATATGGGCCTACTTTCCTTTACCCGCATTCCAAAAGAACGAGACCACTTTTACTACTGACGATCTTTACGAAGCCTTGCATCACCGACACTTATTCACTGGATAAATAGCCACTTGGCCACCATGTGAACTTTGCCCTTTTCTCCAGTGTAGTGTAGTGTAATCTCGGAGTTGGTGTATTTAGGGCAAAACCCCCACTTGGTTGCAATTGAATTTGTTCCAGTTAGCTGTTTTGTCCTGGTGGTCAAGTGGTTATTTACCTTGTTAATAAGTGTCAGCTGTGTCTTTCATACAAGTGGTCTCTTTCTTTTGGAATTTGAGTAAGTGTAATTTTGATCAAGGAAAGTAGACCGATATATATATATATATATATATATATATATATAGGGCAAGTGGTAGAATGACCAGATCATCGGTGCAGCAATGTATTTAGTTCAAAACACGTAATGTCGACACATTCTTTGCATGATCCAGGGAGCTGCCTTAACCAAAAGCAAGTGTCAGTCTCACAAACCTGTCGACCATCTGTTTCAGTTGACCAAATGGTGTCAACCAGATGTCGACTTTGAGATAATTTGATCACTCATCATATGCCTATACACACACACACACGCACACACACACACACATATATATATATATATATATATATATATATATATATATATATATATATATATATAGTTATATTTATAACTGTAGCTAATATATTCTGTATCTATCTATAAGTATATAGATATGGATATGCTTATCACATAAAGTTACCACCAGTCCTTGAGGGATTTCTGGGGAGGAGGAAGATACCTTTGAAAGAATGGAGCTGCTGTCCTGTAAGAGAAAGTTGGATCAAGACTGTTGCACTGTAAAGTTTGCCTTACTTGTGTGAGACATTATTGTGATTTTTCCTTCAGTACCATAACTCGGATGGGGCAAAGGGGTGACTACCAAAGGTGATGTGAGAGGTACGGTGATTAGTTCAGCGGAGTTGCCAGTTGTGTGTGAGTGCATTTATAACATTTATTGCATTCATTTAAGTTGCCATGATTGAGATTGTGGGTACTTAAATGAGTGCTTTCAGATGGTTATAATGAGTGTTTTTATGTGCATCTAGGAGCTAGTACAATCCCCTTGCAACAGTTACAGAGGGACCTTTTTCTTCAGCTGGGGGATGCCAGTCTGGGGGTTGTCTAGGGTGCCAACAGAGCTAGCCACTTATCTGCCTTTCATGCCTAGAACTGTTACTGCTTACTCTGAGAGGATGTTAAAAGGAAGTACCTGTGAGGCTTAAACATTGTGAGCCAGTTTTAAGGCACTGTTTGTGTGCATCGTTTTGTATGCGAAGGAAATCACTTGGATCGATTATTTTACATAAACTGTAATAACATTCCTAAGACAACATTTCAAGTATGGCTTTTTGCTCCTACCTGTTTGCCAACAACAGCCTGGTTTTGTTCAATTTCCTTGAAAATAAGGCAATGTTGACTCTTGAAAAACTGATAGATAAAAGTGTTTCTTTTATTATTACTCAACTGAAATTTTACATTTGGTGGACAGTGTGTCCAATAATTGAACCTTTTCATTAACTGTCTAGAAAGTGCTCAAATGTGTACTGCACAACAATATGAACAGTGTTTACTTTGCATTTTAAAATGGTATAGTACAAGGAGGTATACAGTCACCAGTGTGACAAAAAGAGTTGGGGAAAAAAACTGTTATAAAGCCTGTGAACTGTGCAGCTCAAACAGTGTGAATCGTACTCCTCACAACCCTGAAGCACTACTGAGGCATGTTGTCTTGTATCTCTGTATATGGACTATAGATACTGTGTTGCTTTAAAATGGAGGAGTTTATTAAACCCTTAACAAAGGGCACCACAGACACTAGGGATTATTTAAGAAAAAAAGGCTAGCAGTGCCAATTAGCAGTTACTCTGTCTACAGGAAAGTAGAGATGCTAAGTGTATGTCCACATTTAACTTGCAGGAGCAACTTGATGCAAAACAAGAGAGTGTTTCTGTAACAAGTTAACCATCCAGGGCCACAATAACAAATCCACTGGTAAAGAATTGGAACCAGATGTTGATATTGTGACTTATCTCATGGTTTTCAAGAGGTATGCAACAATAGAAAACTAACTGTTCATCTTCACATTTTACAGGGGATTTTCTGAAATCCTACATGAATATGGAAGCTACAGATGTCTGTGATTACCAAAAGCTGAAAAAAGACCTTTTATCTTAAGTAGATGGTTTACCAGTGGCACAGGCAGTCCACCCAAAGCACAGAAAGACAGATCGATCAATGGATATTCACCATGGATAAATTAGTAAGGTCCCAGGTGGCTGACTTGAAATATATATTGACCTTCTAAAATACTGAGGCTCGTTTTAAAACCTGATGTGAATGTTGCAAGGAAATTCTAGACCTCTTATTAATGGATAAATTTAAGGGCAATACTCAAAACAATTTACAAAAAAGTGTAAGTCAAAGTGATGTACACATCTCTGAACATCTAGTAGCCTAAGTAGAACAGTTGGTATTATTTGCAAATGCAAATATTAAGACAGATCTGTATGCAGCAAGGGCTATTAGCAATCTCTCACTTAAATTTCTGCCAAAGTCTGCAGCAAACAGAGCAGACATGTATTTGTGCTGATGAAAAAACAAAAAACAGTATTATCTACACTAATTTGATTTAAATATTTTAAGAAGGGATACCTATAAAGCACTGAACAGCTTAGGGCAATATCATTTTGCTAGAAAAATCTAATAAAAACAGTCAGTCTCCTAGCTTGTACCTGAATGTGAGTTAACACAATGTTTTTAGGATGTATACTTAACCTGCCCTATATAGAATCTGACTTTTAATACAGTGCTATTAACAACTATTAAATGTACTATTTTTATAGATGGAAAGGAATTACAAGGAATGTTAGAATCTGAAAGCAAGACTACTTAGAACAGAACAGGTGTGTGAAAGTAAAACTGCTAAGAAACTGAACAGTTGTAGTAATGTGTGTTCCTGGAGACAAAAAAAAAGTATCTTGTAGCCTAGTTAGAAATATGGTTATTTTATGCAATTAGAAATACATGCTATTCTAGGCAAAGTACTATACAAGTAGCTTTGGTGTCTAATCTAACAGGATTGTCTCTTATTTTAAAGAGTTGTGGAAAATATGGGAGGAGCAAAACCAGATATAAAAGACTCCAGTGGGTAAAACTATGGAAGGAGATAATACGCAGCCAGATAAGGAAGCTCACAGTTAAAGATACTCTGCATAAAATATCAACAGTCAAAACTATTGAGGGCCAGATTCTGTAAAGTCTGCGGAAGGTATTTACGAACAGCACAGCACACTGAAGCAAGACTCCCAACACACTCACTGTGGACTCCCAACACACTCACTGTGGATGCAGTTCGAGAAGACATACCGACTACTTAAGGATTCAGCATAGAATAATTAGGGATTCTGAATATACCAGTGTGATTCCAAAACATATCGTGTGCACACAGTGTGAGACAAATGTGACAAACAGCTATACTGAATCCACTTCAGAAATTCTCGGTATATACATCATGGACCCCAAGGATTTTGTGCAAATACTATGGATTCTGTTGAAATCCATAGCAAACCTGAAAAAAATATAACAATGCAACATGCTGTTAATATACTGTAACAAGCAGCAGTGATGCAAGCCATAAATGAGGATGTGGTTGTGCATCCTAGAAGGCATTCAGCTAGAGTCAGAACAAGGCTGCAACTAAACCAGATGTCATACAAGCAAATAATCAACAGATACTGTCTAGACAGACAAATGGTACAGGCTATCTATAATGTGTGCTCCACACATGTCTGTGCAGACCCTGCAAGGAAATCCCTTGCCCCTTAAAACCAAACTGTGTCTCAGCCTGGGTATAATCACATCTGGGGCATTCTAGAGACACATGGGGGATGTGGTGGGAGTATTGCAGACAGCTGCCAGTCATATCCTGGCCAAATTCCTGGCAGCAATGTGCAGCAAGGAGGATGACTACCTACACTTCCTAGCCCCATCAACCACCAAGTTGTGTGTTCAGCAGATGGCAGCATAACAAACATCCTGGTAACACACCCTGGAAGTGTCCATCATGCTGCAATTTAGAGGGAAAGTGGATTCAGGGCTGTATTCCAACAAGGTGACATTACAGAGGGATTGCTTCTGGGTAAGTACAGGAACGCAGCTAGGATGAAACTGAAGATCCTCCTGTCAACAATATCCATTCTGAACAAAAGTGTTTTTATTCCTCCTAAAGGTGTCTGTGGTTATCCTCTTGAACCATAGCTAATGACCCCATACAGTGATCCATCCACCCCTGCAGGGGAGTCCTACAACAGAGAATATGCAACAACCAGAAACATCACAGAGCATATGTTTGGTGTATGAAAAGCTAGGTACAGATGTCTGGATACCTCTGAGGGTGCACTGCAATATAAATCTGAGAAGGCAGCACAGATGATTACAGTATGTGCCATTCTGCACAACATACTAAACACAACACATGGTGGTCTTCCAGTTGCAGGTGTGCGTAAACTACCTCAAGAAATGCAGATGTTTGAAGAAGACATCCCGCAGTTATCAGAGGAGGAACAGAAGAGTATAGGGGACAGACGTCACAGGTGTAGGCAACATAGGGTGTGACCACAAGTGTAGACCCAGGTTACACAGCAGTGTCTGACCAGACATTTGAGTCATGACAAGCCACATGTACATGACTAAACAGATAAAACATTGATGTTCAGGTGTTGCCCCACCACAGCAACACAGATTGCATATAATGGAAATTACCTACTAGATATACACACTGAGCATCACGCATAATGTGAACCTAACCTATTCCAACATGAACATATGCAAATGTGTCAAAAATAAAAAATATCAACCCAGGGCATAAACAACATTCAGAATCCTGTAAGTAGTATGACACCACTGCTGTACTGGAGAGGCTAGGTCTTCAAGTGTCCATGCTACAGCTAGTAGAGTCTCGTTCTGAGCAGCTATTGCAGCCATAATCTTACTGTGTTTCTGCTCTTGTCCTTCATGCATGACACATAGCTGGTGTGTCACATGATCTGTGGCATGGGTAAGTGCATGGAAGTCTGTTTCAATCCCACTACAAGGGTTTCATTGCTCCACTCTTGCTCTATGCAGTGAGGCCAAAAAAATTGTGATTTCTTCGGAGGGGGGTCAGTAGTGGTCCACCACCCATTTATTTATTTATTTATTTTCAGTTTGGTGACTGGTGAGGTCCACTTGGCTCGAAGAGCTCATTTTCAGTGGAGGCCCGGGGAGAAAAACTCCATAGTACAAAGTATAAACTACATAATACAGAATACATAGTACAAAATAAAAGCTACATAGTTCAAAGTCAACACTATTCAATACATAGTTGCTAAAAGGTGCAGTAAACACCTTGTGGGTGTAAAATGGCAAGTAAGAATAGTTGAACTGCAACATATATACAGTATATCTTACATATTTACTAGTTTGTAGGTTGAGAACAGTTGTAGAGGGTAGAATTTGTTCATAGGTTAGAAATGTTAGATAGTGATCTGAGAGTAGTTATTGGGGGACAGATCCCTGGTAAGTAAGGGAAAGAATGGGACTTTGGATGTGATAAGTTAGGTAGGTAGAGTGCAATTACACTTCCAACTATGGGAGAGGTGAGAATGGAGCTGGATTTTGAAGAATTCAAAGGTTTTAGAGATTCTTAGAGATGGAGGGAGAGAGTTCCATTTTTTTGGCTAAGGTAAAGGATAGAAGTAGCTGCCCAGCAAGATGATTTGGTTTATGCATGGAGATTAGGTTTTGGAGTGCAGATCTTTGGGGTCCGAGAGGGGTGTATGAAGGTAAGATGTTAGCAAATGCTGGACATGTATTAGGTTTGAAGATAAGCTTGTGGGCTGTACAGAGTTGAAGGTACTCCAGGTAATTGGGAAGTTCTAGCCATTGCAGCTGATGGAGGTCTATACAGTGGTGAGTAGAGAATTTGGATGAGGTTGCAAACTTTGAGATTTTGTTGTAGCAGGTTTCCAGTTTAGAAGCGTTGGAGGAAGATAGGTTGGTTAGTAAGGGAGCACCATACATCAGAGAGGGTAGTAAGTAGGTTGAGGCAAGGGTCTGTTTAGTTGAGGGGGAGAGGAAGTGTGAGTTTCTGTACAGCATGCCAAGTTTCTGTGTTTTCTTAATATTTAGTTGAATATGGGTATCAAATTTTAGATGCTCATCAATAGTAACCCCAAGAAGGTTGGCAAAAGGGACAATTTCTATAGCAGAGTTAGCATGGCTGATAATTTTGAAGGAGGTTTTGTCAAGATGGATAGATTTTGAAGGGGTGAATAGTAGGATTTTAGATTTATTGGCATTTAGGGAGAGATGGCTTTGAAGCATCCAGTTCTCAGTAGTTGAGAAAGCAGTTTGAGTTACAGTTTGGAGCTTAAGGAGGGTGGAGGCAGAACAGACTATTGTGGAGTTGTCTGCATATTGTACTATTCTGGTGTTGGGAATTGATGTGTGGAAATCATTAATGAAAATATTAAAGAGCATAGGGCCGAGTATGGATCCCTGTGGTACCCCAGTTGGGGTTGGAAGAAAGGCAGAGGTACCAGTTTTCCATTTCACAGCCTGGGATCTATTGGAGAGGTAGCTGCTAAACCAGCTAATGGTGTTTTGTGAGAGGTTAAGTTTAGAAAGGTGGGTAAGGAGGTGGGTATGGGAGACAGTAGCAAAAGCTTTGGAGAGGTTGAGGAAGACTGTGGATACTAGATTTCCGAAGTAACAGTGGTTTACTATGTCTAGGAATGAAAGAAGAGCTGTCGTTGTGCTATGGCCAGGACGGAACCCATGTTGAGTTGGGGTGAGGAGTTGGTTATTTGTAAGGAATGGCATTAGCTGGAGGTGGATACATTTCTCGAAATAGGAGATAGTATTGCTACAAGTCTGAAGTTGGAGAAGTTATTATTTTTGCCTCCTTTGTGGAGGGGTAGGACAAAGGCGGTACGCCATAGTTTAGGGACATATGATTCCTGTATAGATCTGTTGATAAGTATACTAATGGGAATGGCAATGCTGTCTGCTGCTAGTTTTAGAAAGATAGAGGGGATGTTGTCAGGGGCATTGGAGCAAGGCTTAAGTTTAGAGAGAAGTTTCTTTATGTATGATGTGGGGATGGGTTTGAAATGAAAAGTAGGAGGAGAGTTTAGGATGGAAGATTGGGGAGAGGATTTGAGATGGGGGGAGGAGTTGTTGTTAGGGAAGGTTATGGTAAGTTTTGCTATGGAGTTAGTAAAGAAAGAATTGAACAGTGTGGCTATTTCTGTGTCAGGTTTGCTAGTGTCAGGGCAAGGATTGTTTTGGTACCTGGATTAAGAAGGGAGTTGATGGATTTCCAGAATTGTTTGGGGTTTGCGGAATGAGTAGCCTGGAGTTTGATATAGTATAATCTTTTATCCTGTGTAATATGTTTTTTGGCTAGGCTGCGGAGCTGTTTGTATTTAAGAAGGATGTTAGGGTGTTTATTGTGGTGATATAGTTTCCAGGTCTTATCCCTTTGTAGCATGAGAGTTTTGGTATCCTTAGTAAGCCAGGGAGTGGAATTGGTCTTTACACATTTTGTTCTTGGAGGGGCCTGGGAGTTTAGGGTATCTATGAAGGTTGAGTTGAAGAATTCTACAGCGTTATCTAGAGGGAGGGTGTTTAGAGTGTCCCAGTTTATACGTTTTAGAGAATTTGAGAACATTGTGGCATCAAAGTTTGTGAGATACCCAGTATGTATATATTGGTGTAGGTGAGGAGAGGATGGAGTTGATCTATGGATGAAGGCTGGTAAGTGATTGCTAATGGAGTCTGGTAATGTGCCTATGTAGGAGATGTTATTTGGGTGGGAGACAAGGATCCAGTCCAATATGGAGCCTGGGGGGGTATTTTTATTGGGTCTAGTTATAGCATTAGTAAGTTGAGAGAAGTTATATAGATTGATGGATATGGTGTTTTTTTGGCAGTACTTCTATTCCAATCAATGTTAACGTCTCCTAGAATATATGCCTCAGACTTGATATTGGCTGAGGCCCATTGAAGAATTTCCTCAAGAGTACTGATATTATTTCCTGGGGGAATATAGAGGGCTATGACACAAATGTTCTTATGATTATTTAGTTTAAGGGTGTCTGTGACTAGTTCAGCATTGTTGAACTGAGGAATTGGATTTTGGTAGGGAATGATGGAGAGTAGGTTGGAGTATATAAAGGCACTCCTCCTCCCTTTTTTGGGGTGGTGATCATGTCTGAGAGTTTGAAATCCTGGAGGTAGGATTTCTGAGTCTGCTATATTGGGTTTTAGCCATGTTTCTGATATGGCTACTGTGTCAGGTTGGGCATGGTATAGCCATGCATGAAAGTGGCCTATTTTGTTTTTTAGACTCTGGACATTGATTGTTAGGTATTTGAGATATTTAGGGTTGGAAATATGGGTGGTAGTAGGGGGAGTTGGAGTGTTGTTTATAGTAGGCCCTGGGTTGGGGTGTATGTCACCTGCTAGGCATAGGTGGTTGAAGGGAAATGAGATAAGGTGTTTGAGTTTACTTTTGGAGCATATTGTGAGGAATAGTAATGATTTATAAGTATGATGTTTCATAGAGGTAGGATGTTTTAGTTTGAAGCAGAGAAGTGGGTAATTGTATTAGGTTGGGAGATATTGTGTGGAAGTGAGATAAGGTAAAAGGATGACTGTTGGTAAGGGTGATGGTAGGATGAGGAGGGGATAAGATTGAGAGTGGTAATCTGAAAGATGAGTAAGAGGTAACATGGTATAGAGGAATTAGAAGTATTAGGCAGAGGCTAGGTATGGGGGGTGTAACAAGGCATGGTGTGGTGTAGGATTACAGAAAGAAATGGCATGTGGGTTTGTGAGTGAAGGAGTGGGGGAGTAGGGAAGTAGATAGACGTAAGGGATGTATGTGAGTGTAAGAGGGAGAGGTGTAGATGAGTGTGAAAGTACCTTGTTGATTGGGAAGGGGAGGGAGAGAGATGGTATTGGATGATTGGAGGGGAGGGGCTTGTGAGGAGATGTGTGTTGGTTGGTAGGGAGGAAAGGGAGGGGCAGTATAGCTACAATAAAGGTACGAGTACGGGGGTGGGTGGGATATAGGGGTAGGGTAGGGGAGCAGAGTGAGCCCACAGGGTGAAGAGAGGGTAGACCCAAGGAAAGAGGACATCAGGACAGTGTGAAAAAACAATAAGTCTGGTGAAGGTAAGTACAGAGGGAGGTAAGCAAGATGGTTAAAGGGATACTTGTGGTACCATATTAAGGTAAAGGAGAAGACAAGTATCAGAGCTGGATGGAGGGTAAGACTGATACTAAGCAGTTAAAGAGAGAGAAATGAATATTAAGATATTATATTATAGTGAGTGAGAAGGAGAGAGGGAAGAGAGGTTATAGATGGGTAGACACTGCCACCTAGTGGACAAATCTTATACTTGTAGGGAGTGGAACAACTATATCAGTTAAATAGATGTAGGGAGCAAGGCGGCTCTGATATAGGGAAGGAAGAAGCCAGGGATGAGGCCAATATGAAGGGATTCACAAATATAAGGGTATGGCTGCTGGGCATTCTGGCTGGGATTCTTTACTAATACCAGGCAAGTGGTTGAGCAATTTCACAAGCAGAATTACATTAGGTAGGGCAGCATATTACATACTTTCTTTAATCCCATGGCATCCCTTGACCTCTCAGAGAAAACCAACACTATGCTATGCAAAAAACTTTACTTTACCTTTTAGTACAGCTGTAAAGAGGGTGGTCCATGCCACATTTTGGGTGGACATTTAGTCATGAATAAAGCAAAGGTCAGTATTTTAACTAGGTTTTACTGACTAGACATTGTGAAGGAAATAGACAATTTCCATGCAGCTGGCCCATAGTGCAATAGAAAAGCACCTAACCCAGGGTTTAGGTTCCTTTTGATGCCCTTACTTATAACAGAAGTCACATATGAACAGGGGATATTAAATTTGAACCTTATATTATGGAGTCAGTTCCTTATTGGCCAATTGGCCTGAACACTGTAAATGTTTGTATGGCCTTATGACCTTATGAATAAATAGCTATGGACTTTGCAGGTCTCCCAGTGAAATCAAGTAAATGTCACCAGTACATACTGGTAATCATCGATTACACCATGAAACTCCTAGAAGAAGCCTCATAAAACATATAAATGTTAATGCTATAGCAAAAGAACTTGTATCACAATGTTTTAGAGATGGAATTCGCTTAAAAGTCCTTATAGACCAAGTCATCTTATTCATGTTCAATGTACAGCACAAAATGTGCTAATTCTTTAAGGTGAGGCATCTGATAACCTCTGTATTCCAACTTTAAATAGGCTAAAAGAAATGCTTTAATGATCCTTTCAAATCCATGCCGTGCACAATATAGAATAAAATGGGAAAAATGACATGCCTTCTCTTTGCTATAAGAGAACCACCCTGACCTAATTCATTTTTCTCTTTGAGCTGTTATATAACTGACAGACACAAAGCTTTTTTATCTTTTTTCCTTATTTATTTTCTTATATAAAGAGACAATTCATAGTATCCCTTGCTTGCAATCCATCACAACACGCATTTCCCAAAACTGACATTAAGGAACCTTTGCATACAGTGTTATTTCTCAAATACAAATTGAAAACACAGTAGTATTCAAGACGTTATTATACAGCTTTAAATGTTTCTCATTAAATCTTCATACATATCTTAGTATATTAACATAAGTCCATCAGTCTTAGATGCTATACTTCTCACAATTTCCCACTTCACCCACCATCATGAAAGGCCATCAACAGCCAATCTATATTAAACTCAGAATGTCACTTTGCTATACCACAGTCACACTAGCCCCTTGGATGACTTGTCCCTATCATCACTAATAACACTTACTCCAACATTTCCACATCAGTTCCTCCTCCTACTATCCTATTACAGTCTCTCACCTGCCCCCGTCTCCTTTTTCCTGTTAACCCTCTTAGCTTTCTTTCCATCCACATGTTGTCTTTCCCCCTTTTTCTCCACAACATTGTTCTTTCCCCATATAAAGCCATCCATTTTCATCCAAATAAACAAAACTCCCACTGGTTCTGTACCTCTTTTTTAAAAGTAGTTGCTCACATTTTCCATTCCTTCTCTCATATGTTGATTGCTATTGCATATCCCCATCATATACAAAAGACATGTGCCCTGTCCTTTCCACACCTCCAACATCATGATGACTACATCCATCCTTCTCAAAACACTTTCCTTAGACTACTATACTGTCTGTGAATGATCAGTCAGTATACATCACCTATGTCACCCAGCTATTTAGCCATCTGCCATAACATGTCCTAGAACATGTCCTCTCTCCATCCTTCTTTTTTCTTTATCCACTGATTTCTTAGCATAGCCAGTGCCATCTTCACCCCAACTCCTTAATCCCTGATTGTTTATACATGTACCCTACTACCCTACCCTTCCCCATTTTGTCTTTCCCCATTTCAGTTCATTTTTTTTCTGAATCCTCATTCCTACCGTGCAGATCTTGTTCCTACCTTTCCCAACATATGATGCCTCTGCTGTGGATGTCTTATGTCCTATAGAATAGTTATTTCCCCTGTCTAACACCATACCTCTCCTGGACATTGCTGAAATCCAACTATCTTATACCTTCTCTTTCCACACTTATTATCCTTGCCTTTTCCCATCACTGCATTGTCTGCTCAGAGTTGCCCTCTTTTCTCTTCCATGCATACTTTTTATATTTCTATTCTTTCCTTTTTCCATTATCTTGTAGCCTACATACCTCTTAATTACACTGTCAATATTCTATTCCATTTGATCTCATATCTTAACACTGCCTCCTTTTCTCCTTCCCTCCCAGCTAATCCAGTACAAGTCTCCATTTTTCCAATTTCTCAATTGATATACATTATTTACATCTGCAACATATCTCTTAAGCTTGGGTACCCCAACCCCCCCCCCATGCATTACTATGCTGTCAAGCTTACCTTTGCAACTTTTCCTCTTTATCTCTCTATCTCCCCCCCTCTCGGTATATATTTATATATATATATATATATATATATATATATATATATATATATATATATATATATATATATATATATATATATATATATATATATATATATATATATTGCTTTTCCAAATGATTCTGTCAGATACATGCTGAATCCCACCTACCCATTTATCCTGAGGGCTAAGCTGTATATGTCTTGCTAAATGTACTTCATGTGGGAAGAATCATACACTCATGAAATCCAGCCTTCATCAATGTGCAGATCTTTCCTGACCATTCATCTGATATATTTCCTTCCTTTTTCTTCAGCAGCACCAATTCACCTCTTTCATCTTCCAGACCATCTAATACATCCTAAGACCTAAACATTTTTCACCTCTGTTTATCCCTACTTGCCCCTAAGCTTTTCCTTCCTCTACCCCTATTTTTAAAACCACAGACTTCCCTGGATGGATTGGCATTACATAATGATACCAGGTTTAATTAGTGAGGTTCCAGCTCTCCCAGTTCTCTTTAAAGAGCACCATAATTATTGCCTTATACAGAGAATAGGATAACTGCTTCAGTCCCAGATCTCTTAAATACTTCAGCAAAATATTTCACTGTCTGGAGTCCTACTCTTTTCTAAGAATCAGATGGAAACCCATCAGTCCCTGCCCCCTGTACCTCCCCTCAAATGTCTGCTAGTTTCAAGGACTTCCTCTATACTAATCTCTCCGCTAAGCATCCTTCTCTCTCCTTCATCTAATTGTTTACTTTGCAATGAGATAAATACGGTTTACTATTAAAAAGTCGAATGGCACTACGTCGACTTTACTATAGTTGAACACGAAAGTTCGAAAATAGTAATGTCGACTTCAGAAAAACAATCTAGGACTGTGTTTTAACATGGGTCGAGGTAGGGTAGTTCAGAATAATACTGAACACCTACCTTGACCCATGTTAAAACCATTCGTAGATTGTTTTTCTGAAGTCGACATTACTATTTTCGAACTTCCGTGTTCGACTATAGTAAAGTCGACGTAGTACCATTCGACATTTTAATAGTAAACCGATAAATACACCTTCTAACTCCTCAGACTGACAGAATAACTTCTCACAGAATGTTCTAAACAACTGTCATGTCTCCCTGTAACACCACACTTTTCATCTACTCCTTCATGATTTCAGTCCCAGATTCCTCCTCTTAAATTTTCCACATCACTAACTGTATTTCTGTTTCCCCTTTAACAATACCCTGCTCCTCATGTGCCAGTATTATTCACATTCTCAGTTCCACCATACTCTTTCTCAGTTCCAACTTACTTTATTTCTTTGAACTTTTCAAGCTTCCTCTTCCTTTTCCCCACAAGCTCCCTTCATCTTTTTTCTGATCCGTCTACCTCAGTTCTCCATCTGATTCTTTCTCCTCTGCTTCTCACTCCTTTCTTATCTACCATCTTTTCCCAAAACACTGACCCATCACGGAGGAGTTAGTCCCATCCCATTTCTTCTATCGGACTCCTACCCTTCTACCAATGTTGCCACATATTACCTCACACACCATTTCCTGCAAACAATTAACCTGGTCTCCATCTCTCCAGTGTCCAGTGTTCCATCTCTAACATCCCCTTACCTGTTCCCTGTAATTTCCACTGCAGTTTAGGCATAGCATTATCACAAATGGGCGTTTCCATATTTCTCTGTGATACAGCCTCACTTACCATCTCCACATCCACCAAGAATATAGCAATTCTACTGACTTGCTTGCCTTCCTGTTTTGAAAAAGTAAAACTCTCTTTCCTCAGGCTTTTTGTCAGTCAGTACATCTAATAAATGAAAAGTAGTCATTCCTTCCCTTAACACCTGCTGATTCTGTCTTAGAAGTTACCAGCACCAAATAATGTAAACCCACTAGAGCTCTGAATAACATTATAATCTAATCCTATTATCCCTGCTAGAGCTCTGAATAACATTATAATCTAATCCTATTAGGACTCTAAATGCTCAACCCATTCTTACCATATATCTAACTTATCTTGGCCCATAAAATGAGCTTAACACTACCCCTTTACATTCCTTAAGCCATCTAGCCACTGTCCATCTACCCCTTCATGTACCTTTAAATTCATTTCACATTTTATCTAACTAAATTTCTATCCCCTCTTTTTCTTCCATCATTTAGCACAACTAACCCCTAACCATACATACCTTTTATCCTTCTTCCTCTTTACTTTTAATGTCTGCATAAAATATACTTCATTTTTTTCTCTGACTAATTTTGTTGATATACTCTACATTCTATGGGGTTAACTCCCCTAATAATCCAAGTCCCCCTACCACCCTTTTTCTCCATACCCCTTTTCAGCTCCTCACTATCCCAACAGAGCTAGACTGTACAGGTCCCTGGACAGACTATATAACCCACCCTTACTCCGCATCTCCAGCAAGTACAGGTGATAGTCAGTTCTAGTCCCTACCATAATGATAGCCACACCATTTTGTCTCTCCTGATTGCTCTTAAAATAATGTCCCATTTCCTCAACACCCACTACACACTAAACTTAACCCTATATTTCCTTACCCTTTAGCCTGTCAATCATAAATAATTATGCAACATCCTATATCCCATCTCTTATCCTTAGCTTCTCTAACAATTTAGGAAAAACAATCTGTGTAGCCACCAAATTGTAGCAAGAACTCATCTTTTGAAATGCATATAATTTATTACCTGTCTAAATTAAAAGATAAACCCAAATTTACCCTCTGCCTAATTCCTTTCATTTCAGTGGCAGTCTCCATTGTATTACAACATAAACCACAAATGAAAAATCTACAAATATATTACAAATTTCAGCCTACATTACTATAACTATTCCACAGACATGAAATAATTCCCATCTGCATAAATGATTTTATCATGAGAATTTAACATCATGATGTAAAATCCATCTACAGTTAATACCTCCACAACCCCTTCATCAAAAATCAGCAACATCCCTGTAAAAGAAGATATTTTATTCATTATGTAAATGTCATGAGAAGAAATCATCAAACACGTATCCAATCCATTATTTATAGCCCACATACATAAATACATGTGCCTTTACTCTCTCTCCAACTGGCCATACAGTTCCCATTCTCAGTTTATTCCAAATTTCTTTTCTCCACAGCAATAAAATATACACTTTCTATCATTTTCATCATCATCATCATTGCTCCCTCTGTATGATGTTTGCCCAGAAATGCCAGCTTCTTTAGTTATATCAATGTCAGATCTGTCAGATTTACTGATTGCTTTATTTATGCCACATCAAAACATAGACGGCACAAACACAGAAAACTGTAGACAGGAAAATAAACAAATAAATGTAACCCAATTTGGCAACTTCCATCTTCCCCTTGAGCTTACTGCTCTTTACGTACTCAGATGTCTTTTCTTTCTTGCACTAGTCCATCTTATCCTGCATCAGACCCAGCTATCCACTGTGCTAGGATTATGAAACCTGTGGCCTTCTCTCTTGCAGGTCTGACTCTCATCCCTCAATTTACCATTTCTTCTGTCTTTGGAAACATAACGAGAATGTTCTTCATCCTCTGAGGTTATGTTTAGTTCTCCCACACTTCCAACATAATAATTCCCCCCTTTGTTCCAACTTTCAGAGGAGACTTCTAACATGGATCTCATCCTTCTCCTTCTATTTACCCCCAAGACACAATCTCTGAAAGACTCTTCACCTTATTGGGATTTAATTTTGCTTGCTTTACCTCCCTCATCGCATTTACTTGTTCTACCAATACTGGTGTCATACCTCTCAACTGTACAGATTTTCGCAGAATGTCCAGATTCTGGCCTCATATTTTTGGTCCGTTTTTTCATAAAATTGTGGTTTTCTGGCAAATTGGTGGCAAATCATTAAAGATTGAGGTGATAAAATAATGACAGACATTTCAGTTTCAGACTTCATATCATTCAGAAAACTCATGCTAATGCAAAACCTGTTGTTCTATCAACTTTCTAAGTTTGTAAGAGCAATATTTAAAAAATGTCTCTATTTTTGGGCCTTTGTCCCACTTTTATTTATTGCTTTGTCCAGATTTCTTGCTCTACGAAGTTGACAGGTATGATTGGTGTCAGTGGATTCTCTGTCATTATTGACTTATGTCCTATTTTCCCTGTAGAATAACTTACTTATCTACAACTAACTACAGCCCACAAGATTTTCTACCAACCAGAAACATGCCCTTCCCTCTCTTCCACACTGATCATGTACCATCCTAATTGCCACCTCAAATCTGAAAACAGAATGCTACTGTCTGTCAAGAAACACAAGCTCTTAGCCAAGTAAATGCTGTATTCCCATGCTGTCTCCAGGTTATGGAATAATCTCGCTTCCTCAATCAGGACTATCAACAATCTTCTCTCCTTTACAATATCACTCAAACTATATCTCTCCTCTCAATTGCTATGCTTCTGCACCCCAACTAATAACCCCAACACCTAACCTCTCCCTCCCCAGAGCCTAAACCTTAACCACTCAACTACAACTATCTCCTCTCCTCCTCCCTACCATGCTGACTCCTTGCTATCACCTTAACTTGACCCTTCCTCCTTTAGCCCTCCCATCACCTCCTTTCTACCCTGAAATCAACTCTTTTCTGCTAAGAACTCAGCAAATACATTTATACTTGTGTGTTAGTTCAAACACTTGCAATTTTTTACTTTGTATGTAATTAAACATCATTCACATGTAAATTAATGAATGTAAAAGTACTGCTCATTATACTTTGTTTTATGTATTAACATTTTTTACTTTTGTATGTAATTAATGTGGAGCTTTTCTCCCCGGGCCTCCACTGAAAATGGGCTATTTCTAGGCCCAGTGGACTTTCCCAGTTAATAAATGCAATAAATATATAAATAAATAAGTTGTGTTTCTGACTTAATGGTAAACATCCTCTCTTCTTGATTTACTAAGCCTTAACATGATGGCTACAGGGAGCTTCATATTATCATTGTACCTCCAGATGTGTCTGCCATAAATAACATTCTTGTAAATATGCATTACATCATTTGGCACTTTTTCTCACAGAACTTGCCCTTCTGAATCATTTTTAATGATGGTGGATAAATCATGTGTGCCATGGCCCCTTTTGTATGAAATGTTAAACAGCCAGAAACAAATTTTCCTCCTGAAATAAGCTGGGGAGGAGGCTTAATTCTCTATTATTTCAGACCTGCTTCCTAGCATTGCAAAGCATTTCTTAAGAGCCACATGATTTACAGCCTCGTCCTTTACTTTAAAACCCTGTCACTTCATTACTGTTCACTGTTCATTTATTGGAAGGGTGGGTCATCCTATGAGCCCAATCAGTCTGTTTATTCAGATGAACTGAGCTGTCTATGTCACTTGGTGGACCCATGACTCAGTTCATTGTAGTGGGTCTCTGCATTCCAATACCTCATGCAGACCCAGAACACAGACGTTCTACCTCCTTGCCATCATTCCTAACCTCCCTGTTATTTCTTCAAAGCATCTACATACTCTGATCCGAGACTTAGCTAGGGTGGGGTGAATGGGTAGCCACCCAAACACACGGTGTTAGGTGGGTGCATTCAGCAGATGTCAATTTCAGTTGGTCAGTAGTGTAGCAATAGCACTGATTTCCTTACTGGCATTTCTGAATGCTGGTAAAGAAGTGAAATGCCAACAGTATGTCCGTGCGTTGTATGTGCTCTGCATTTTAGCAAGTGGTTTGATACAGATTTTAAAAGTGTAAAGTGTTTTTTTTTAGCCCTGAAGTTGCTCCTTGTGGGAGGAGTGCCAGATCAGAAAACAAACCCTGTTTTTGTTAGAGTTGAGGGGTACCAGATGAGGGAATGGCACCAGATGTTAGCTGAGGCAGCTATTGCTCTGATATTGATATAATCCCCCAAGTCTACCTTCTACCTTTGAATTATACTAGGTTTCTACATTCCAAGCCCTCTTGCAGACCCAGAACTCAGTTCTCCCTCCTTCCTCTACATTCCTAATATACCAATTTTCCAGCAAAACATTTACACACTAATATAGCCTCTTAAACGTTTCTTCTTGTCTTTGGAGCTTGTCCTCTAACAGCCTTACTTGTACTCTAAGCTCCTCCAGCTGCATTGAATCATCATTGATTGCCCTTCTAGCTTTTCTTACCTCTGTGTAGGGCAGCTATCTCTGCTGAAAGACCCTCCATGTGGATCAAGATGCAGTCAAGTTTTTTTCCCCTCCATATCACTGCTATCCAGTGCCAAGGAAATACCATAAATGTCAATGTCATGTCTTCTATAAAGGGTTACACTCCTAACCATCGAAATTTCAAAACATCGAAATACTGATCATCGAGACCAGAACATCGAATTTTGAAACATCGAAGGTTACAAGTGTAACCAAAAAAAAAAAGAAATTTTAACAATTGCCCCTCACACCCCCTACTTTAATATTCCAACTCCGAGACCGCACTACAGTGGAGTAAAGGGAAATCTCCCGTTTAGCACTATATGCAGAAGCACTAAACTGGAGATTTTCCGTACCCTATCTGTAGTGCCATCACACAGATGGCACATAGACACACACAGTATGCAGGGCACCTTGCCCTGCAAAAACACAAACATTCTTCCACCTACACTTACCTTTTTCTTCCACTTCAAACCTTCAATGTTTTAAAACTCGATGTTCTGGTCTCAATGATCTGAACTTCGATGTTTTAAATGTTCGATGGTTTGAAGGGGAACCCTAGAAAGTAATCACAGTCAGGCAAAATTCATTTCACTACTTCATAAACAAAATAATTGTTCAACAGTGCAATGAGAATCAGAGCTCTTCTCACACAGCCTACAGATCCGCAAGGCTCATTAGACTTAGCAAGGGAAAACTGCAAAAACATTCCACAAGAATGTGAAAACATATTATAAGGAAGTACAAGACAGGTTAAGAGCTATAATACCTGTTGCCTAGAAACACACAGAAAGAGTAACAGAAGCCTGAAAGAGTATACAATAAAAATGTTCATATTAGAAAGTTTCAGAAGGGAACAAGGCATCAGTACTGACTGCCATAAACAAATTTCTTACTAAATGGCAAGGCTCTTTTTAAGTAATAGAGAGAGTAAATTAAGTAAATTACAGGAAGGTGAACTGAAAAAAGAAAACCTGAACAGCTACATCACAATATCACATAAATGTTTTTATGTTCACAGTAATACACAAGCAGGAAATTAAAGAATTGGTAATCAAGAATACAGACACATTCTCAGAACTACCAGGCAGAAATAATTTAATTCAGCACAATATTCAGACCATCTCAGGAAGCAAAGTAAATCTAAAATTCCATCAGTTACCAGATTCTCCAATGGTGTACAACACAGGAAGAAATATAAGTTGGGTGTCATACAGGAATCATAGACTGGATAGAGTCCTACCATTGTCATGGTATGCCACCTGATGTGACAATAAGAATTTTCAGCTTTCAGAAAACTGAAAGTTATCCAGATTTGATAACTCCTCCATGTCTCGAGTAAATATGCAAGGCTCTAGTAGCCAAGTTTTTTTTTTACTTCACGATGCACACCATACCTCTGTGTTTTGCTGCTAGAATACAGGATCTAGGATACAACAAACAGAGCACAAAACATTTTGGAAAGATGTATTAATTTCCACAACAGCCAGACCGGTCTAAATTCTAGCCCTCCTGCTCCAAATACGCAGTCCACAAACAGCTAAGAATGGTGCTTCTGACATTCTACATCTGCTGAATACTGAGGGGGTCAACAACCCATTTTTACTGGACTATGACAGGTCAGTTTGCCACCAAACAACTACTGCACAACTCAGAGATGAAGTTTTGGATACTAACTGCAGATCGCTAATTTTTAAACTCGAAAAATCTATGTTGTTTAAAAATATTGAATACGAAAACCTATTTTTAAGAGCATGCATTCAACATAACATAGTATCGCAAGTCTTACGGTTCTCAAAGTTTCATAACAAGACAACTAGGGAATCACAATTGTATAAAGATCTGGTGAACGTGTATAATGAAGCAAGGTTACAAACCCTACGGATTCTTATCAGAAGCAATGAAGAAAAACTGGAATCTTTGAAAAACGACATTGCTGCACTTAATCTATCATGACTTTACTCTATTCCGACAACTTTTTGACAGCATTCATTCTAGGATAACTAGACACACCACTAATTTAATTAAAAGAAAAAGACACAAGCTGCAAAGGGATTTGCAGCAATATGAATCACATTCTGCATATCCTTTGAAAAATACTCACAGAAGACTGGTTAATGTGTCTTATCACTTTACAGGACCCTGATTTAGCCCAGACCCTCACCTTTTCCACAAGCACCCACATCCAGCTAGGGACAATGGAAACACTTCCAGTGATAACTGCTTTGATAGCCCTACAGCCAGAATGAACACTACACTAGTTCACTTGGACAATTCGGTAAAAAGACAGTCTTTTTTATCCACAAAACACTGACAGGATCCAGCATGGGAGCAGATATACAGCTCCACAGATGTCAAAATGTTTACTCCAAAGGGCAGAGGAAGGGGCAGAGGCAAGGCACAGGGGATAGGACGACTCAGATTTCAAGTTCCACAGAGAACAATGAGTACCAGGAACATGCGGGTACTTTAATGCATCCACCAGCATGCTCTAATCTTCCTAGATCTACATCAGCTGTGTTTAACTTAACTGACAGACTATTTAGTGACAATCATTTAAAAGTATTGAATAAGGGCTTTATTTTTACTCTGGCTCAAAGAGCTAACTTACCCGATTTGCTTCTGGACTTGAGATTGTACATTAGAAAATTAAACCTAAGACTGTTGTTTAATAAGGACGAAGAAGAGCCCACTCATAGTTTGCAATCCACAGCGGACAGTTTAGTGCTACCGGACTCATTACCCAAGGAAAAAAAGTTTGTTCAATTTCACTCTCAGTGATACTTTGCTTACCTTCCAAAGGGTTTGCGAGCAAGATATCAGACTACAGCTATCCAATAGCACTAACAAATGGTATAATCTGTCCATTGAAAAACTACAAGCATTACAGGAGCTTTCCAATGATTGTACCCTTAGAATCATGAAAGCTGATAAGGCTACAGGCATAGTATTAATGGAGCAGCAAGTATACATAGACAGAATGGAAGAGTCTTTAGTCAACAATGAATACTTTAAGGAGGTGAACAGTGATTTTGTTTTCACACAGTTTGAAGCTATTGACAGTTTTCTAAAGGGGTTGTTAGTTTCTAAGTTATTGAAATGGGAAGAATATATTTTTTTGTTGGTTCCCAACCTGAGTTTAGGAAAACTATTTATGATTCCAAAACTACTGAAAAATGCACCTCCCCTTCATCACATTATCTCCAGTAAACATACAAAAAAATGAGAGAATTTCAGACTATGTGGACAGTGTATTAAATCCGATAGTTCAGAGGACCACTTATTTCCTTAGAGATTCATGGGCCGTTTTACACAAACTACATTTGCTCAATGACAATGTGTCTGTTTTCAAACTGGTAACACTACATATTGTATACCAATATCCCACACAGAAAAGGGATTAGATTAGCCAATCAGTTTCTTTCTAGACATACCCCCTTCTCAGATATTAAGACTAGACTGATTTATGACCTTATTGTTATAGTACTCCAAAATATTTTTTCCATTTCAATGGGAGAATTTTTCAACAGGTAAAAGGGGAGGCTATGGGGGTCAAATATGGCCCCAGCCTATGCTAATTTAGTGTTGGCAGCTTGGGAACTACATTCCTTACATCTTTTAGGTTTTCAGTATGTCACATTGTACAGAAGATATATTGATGACATATTTTTTTGTGTGTGGGGGCTGCAGATGAAGAACTCACTGCATTTGTAAACAGCATGACAGAAAGTATTGGATTCCTCAGATTTGTCATTTCTGAGTTTGGTACTCGAGTTAACCTCTTAGGCAAACAAATCCTGCTGGATGCCACCACAGGCACACTACAGTCCAATGTATTTCACAAGGAAACTTACCGCAACAATTTTCTTGATTGCTCTAGCCAACACCCAGCCTTTATGAAAAATAATGTGATTAAGGGACAGCACATCAGGTTATCAAGACAATTAAGTGAAGATAGCACCTACCTGCTAGAATCTCAGGTGCTAAAAACTATGTTTCTGAATAGAAATTACCAAGAGAAGTTAATTGACTCAGTCTCTGCAGACGTATGCTTAGCCAGATACTCTAAGTTTAAACTTATCATTAAATTCAGTTTTTAGCCTAAGGGCAAAGCTGAAGCACAAACAGATAGGACATGAAGTTTTCTAGTGCCCATTTGTAGAGATATGACTGCTATCAAAAGCATTGTCAGCAAGAACTGGGACATTGAAACTTCCAATAGCGATATTGTTCAATCTCTAGGTGAAAGACCGACATTTGCTTATAAAAGGTCTAAGAATTTAAAGCAGTCCTTTGAAAGGACTGACACTCCTTTCTTCACTGAAATCTTACATGACACTACTCTTCCACCTAGCATGTTTTCCTGTAACAACTGCATTGTTTGCAAATATATCTACAAGAGCACAGAATACATTTTTAAACATTGTAACTACAAAGTTTCATTTAAATATCATTTTAACTGCCACAGTTGCAATGTTGTGTATGCAGGATCCACCTGTGAATCATTTTATAATGGTAAAACTTACAGAAAATTGTCAGATAGAGTGAAAGAGCATCTAGGAGCAGTGAGACACAAAGATATGAATAACGCTTTGACAAAACATAGTGTTTCATGTAAAGATTTCACCTTGTTTAAGTTTTTAGTACTTGAACAGCTTAATGTTTTCTTTGGAGATTGTAACACTTTTTTAGAACTGAGAGAATTAAAGTGACAGCTCTTACTGAATGCAGAAGCTGTCCCAGGCTTAAATGAAAATTTGAATTTGAAGTGTGCTTTGCGCTGGCTGAGCTAGGTCCCTCCTATTGTATTTTATTTTCTAGTGACACCAATAATTATTTCATTCACAGGGCTCCCAAAGGTTATTTCCAGTTTTATGGCTGGTGCTTGTTGCTTACTGTTTATATATTGTGCTTGCACTACATTTTATTTAGTTTCTGATGAAGTTCTTGCATGATAAATAACAAAAGCACTAAAACACATTCCTGCTCATGTGTTTTTCTAAAGTCATTGAAGTTTTTTATTTTAAATTGATATAAAAGTTGGGTAATGCTAGATTTTGTTCATACTGGAGTTGACTAAGAGTTATTGGCAAATCCCAGTAACTCTAGTTGAGAAAGAGAACACTATTCTTCAGACCCAATGACCTTTTTTATTAGACAGTGATGCTGTCTGGCTACCATGATGTGCCAGTAACATTTCTGTAGCTTGCGGCTAGCATTTGCCTACCCCACACAAGGTATGCAGTAGACAGCATCGATGATAAAAGTTATTTTTCCTGAAGAATATTAAAGTTAACATGCCAAGCTCAAGGCTGTTCTGAATTGTTTGAGGTAGGCTGGTTTGATAGCCAATGCAACCAAGTATAAACTGGGTATGGATGAAGCCTGGTATGTGGTCTGTATGAGATGAAGGGCAAAGCAAAGCCCTGAGCAGAAAGGGTCAAGAAATTTGTAGTTGGCCCATACCTATTACCAAGAGACGAGAATCATTTGTGAGTTGACCAACTACTAATTCAAAGTTATATCAAAGTCTCCAGTTTAGTATGCTCCCTGACTAACAGCAATAGGACACACCCCCTCGAATGTCAGTTGGATGGAGAAAACAGACAAGGCATTCAAGGAGTTAAATAGCATGTTGTGTTCTGAGCCCGTCCTACTAACCCTGAAGTTCTACAAACTGTTCTTAGTTTTAACATATGCAGATGAGGCAGGCTTAGGAGATGTACTGGTACAAGGAGATGGGGAGGGGTGAACACCCAATTTGTTATATAAGCCAAAAGTTGGTTATACTGAGCAGTGGTATTCAATGACTAAGCAAGCGTGTAAGATTATTAAACGGGATTATTTTACCTTAACCATTATCTCTTGGGTATAGAATTTTTACTGATTACAAACCATATATCCATTCAGCAGCTCTCCAGACAAACAGGCAGTATTTCCAAGCTTACCATGTGGACTATGGAACTACAGCCATTCTCATTTAAAAGTGTTCATAGGTATATACTAGGCTAATGACCATTAGGTCCTTTAACAGCCCAGCCATGCAACCCAAATGTGACCCACAAATTTGTTTTAGATAGGTGATTATTTACTGACTGCTTCTGTCCATCAGGGACATAGGTGCCAGACCAGGGGTTCATAGGTTCATAGGTAGGTAATAGACTATTGACCCTAGGGCCTATGTAAGCCTAGCCAAAAGGTACCCTGGCTTTTGCCACCCAAGAAAATTATTTCCCTGTGCCACCGTCGAGCAGAGCCACAGAAGTGATCCCCGGGGTGAATTTCCTATCTCCCATCCAATCATTAAGATTTTTCTTAAAGAGTGCTAATGAGGAGCTTTGTTTGATATAGATTGGTAGTTTGTTTCAGAGTATGGGAAGTCTCTGGGACAGGAATCTATCCCTCCAGCAGTTTTCTGTTTATTGCAGTGACAAGGTTTAGGTCCCTAGAGCATGTGGCTCGGAGGGATTGGGATTTCTTTAAGTGGAGCTTGTCCAAAAGCTCTGGGTTTGACATAGCTTTATGCGTTAGGCAGAGATCACCTCTGAGTAGGCGATATGCGATGGAGTAAAGCTGCAGTTTTTTGAGACGGTCTGCATAGGGCATCTGTTTGAGGCCGGTAATCCTCTTTGTGAGGTATTTCTGCAGCCTTTCCAGTTGTTGTAGATGTCTTGTGAGGTACATACCAAAAGGGGCATTGTACTCTATAATGGGTCTAATGAGTGATGAGTAGAGGGGAACAATGACCTCTTTTTTCCTGGATGAGAAACCTTTTGTGATGAGGTGTGCCACGTAGAAGGATTTCATGACTACTGTGGCAATGTGGTTATCAAAGGAGAGACTACTGTCCACCTGTGTCCCAAGGTCTCTTATCACACTTTCAATGTTAAGTAGACTACCACCTATGTGGTAGTTCATGGGTACAGAGTTTTTACCGAAAGGGATGATAATGCACTTTTTGGCATTGAGCTTGAGGTCATGGCTTTGACACCAGGCATCTGTTTCAGTGAGGCCCTTTTGTAGGATGTCAACATCTTTTGGAGTTTTGATTATGGCTCCTAGTTTGCAGTCATCTGTGAACTTCGTTAGCCAAAGACGTTCTGTGTTAGCCTGCACTTCAGAGAAGTAGATACCAAACAGAAGAGTATCCATGACTGAACCCTGTGGTACTCCACTTGTCACTGGTCTGAAGTTGGATTTGGAGTCTGCTACTTTCACAGTGTGGGTTCTGTCTGTGAGCCAGTTGGCAACCCATCTTGTGACATAGAGATTTATACCTAGTTTAGTGAGTTTATCTATAATTCCAGAATGGGGGATAGTGTCAAAAGCCTTGGTGAGATCTAGATAGGCTGTGTGAACCACCTTACCCTCATATACGGCTTTGGTGACTGCTTCAAAGAAGTCTATCAGGTTTAGGAGACATGATCTGCCTTTTACAAACCCGAACTGGGTGGGGTCCTGAGTTTGGAGATTACCAATGTCATTGTTTATAAGTTCCATGATGATATGTTCCATAGCCTTGCAGACCAGGCTCGTCAGGCTAATGGGGCAGTAGTTTCCAGGGTCCGTGATGGCTCCCCCTTTGTGGAGTGGGATAATCATCACTGAGCACATTCAGTGGGCACATAGCCTGAGGTGAGGCTATGATTGAACATGGTACTTAGGTGGGGTGCCAGTTCGTTCTGTAGTTCATGTAGAACGCAGCCTGGGATGTTGTCAGGTCCCATGGATGCTGTGTTCTTGGCTTTGGAGAGTGTGTTTTTTACCGGTGCAGCCATGATTACAGGAACTTTGCATTCTTCCGGTATAGAGATGGGCCCTTTAGGGGATGAGAGGGGGGGAAAGTTAGCACTGAGCCTATCTGCCAGGATGTTGGCAATATCAGTTGGTTCTGTATATTTAGTGCCATTGTGCTGTAACTCAGAGCAAATCTTAGTGTTGCCATTGAGATTCTTGACATAGCTATATAATGCTTTTTGGCTGTCTTTAGAGTCAGTGGCGATTTTGTTTTCGTAACTAGCTTTGGAGGATTTTATGAGGGATCTCAGCTTCTTACTGAGGCTGACCAGGGAGTTCCTCCAATCATGGGATTTTACTCTTTTTTTCAACAGTTTCTTTCTTCTGTTGTAGAGTTTGTTTATGGCAGGGGACCACCAGATTGGCTTCCTTTTTTTGGAGGATAGCATCTTGGTTCTGTTAGGGATTGCATGATTCATGCACTCGTGTAAGTGCTTATAAAGTGTATTTGTGTAGGATTCAGCAGTCATACCTCTGTTGT
>NC_056725.1:644511197-644702741 GCF_019279795.1 Protopterus annectens
ATATATATATATATATATATATATATATATATATATATATATATATATGTGTGTGTGTGTGTGTGTGTGTGTGTGTGTGTGTATAGATACAGATACAGATATAAATAGAGATATAGATAAAGGTATAGATTTATATAGAGATTTAGACATAGATCAAACATCAGAAACCAGCACACAAAAGAAGAAACAATCCAATAAATATGTATGTAACTCATCAGTGATAAACCACAAAAAAATGTGTTTTACTGTTTCACACAACTTCATCGGCACTAAAATTCAAAACTGGTCACATTATTATATATTACATTGGTCTTTCTCTAAGTCTGTCTAATAGTAATGATTTAAAGAACTAGACAGATAGTATATATGTAGCTTACAAGTATTTATCCAAACTGCATGAATTATGAAACATTCTCATATATACTCATTTAACTGATTTAATCCTGTTTCAAATAATGCAGTTTGTGGGGATAATCTATCTGTTTTCTTTTAACAATTCTGTTGAGTAAGAATTTGAGTTTAATTGACCATAGACAACACAACTGATACCAGGATAAAAGAAAAGCATGGCACTTGAGAGCAAAAACAATGTTTGTATAGTGCACTGTGATTTCCATTCACCTAATTTCACTAAGGTGTGATGTAATGCACTCTGAAAACATTCACAATGTTTACTCTACATAAAATGAGATGCCAGTGTTCTGTGTTTAACAAATAATCACTTTGTATCACATTTCACAAGTCACCTGATATCAATAATGCCCCTTGAATTATTTTCCTTTCATGGAGAACTGGTGAAATGGGTACATCTACAATGTCTCCACTTGTATACTCAGGCCCTTTACCCCACATAAAATAATCTATGCACTTATGATTTGCATGTGTATGTGTGTGTGTGTGTGTGTGTGTGTGTGTGTGTGTGTGTGTGTGTGTGTGTGTGTGTGTGTGTGTGTGTATATATACAATATGGTACCTGCAATAAATTTTGAGAACACAATAATTATTTCCACAAAATGATTTGAACTAAGCTACATATACTACATTTATCCTAGACACATAACATTATATCATGTAGTTTTCGTACTGTCTTTTGAGTCTTCACCTGAACCTTATTTACATTACTTGTCTTCTTAGGTTGGTATGTATCTAGAGCAAGTCACTGTATTCCATGTCATGCATTGGTAGAGTTTTCATTTAGGACCTTCCGACTGCTTTTAATTTTGTCTGTTTCTACACATATGACCTTTACATTGTGTTATACATTTGCCTTGTTTCTTTTATTTCCTGTTTGCTGGCCTTCACTGTGAAAATAGCAATGATATTAAATTATACTTGTACATGGATGTCACTGAGGAAGTGTGATGGGGCAAGAAATTGTCAGCAGGATTTTTTTACAATCCAATAGCAGTCAACAGTTTCTTGATTATTATAAATCAGCACCCCCCCTATTTCATATGTATTTTATCCAATGGGGAGTGAAATTAAGAGATAAGATGCTATGAATGATAAGCATATCAAAGAGTTAAAAGCTGGTACCTGCAATAAATTTTGAGATCAGAATAATTATCTCCCCAAAATGTTGGAGAAAAGATTTTAGAAAATGGGTCTACAACTACACAGTTGAATTGTACAGAAAAGAAACTGACCCTGGAGAGTGAAATAGGGATGCACCAGATGGAGAGATCAGATTTTGTTTAAAGCAGAGAGAGAGAGAGACAGACAGAGATAATAGATACAGCAGGAGAGGAAGAGAGAGAGAGAGAGAGATAGGGCAATATTTTTTCATAACAATGTATTCACGGTTCTCTTTCAAGTTGAAAACAATTGTATTAAAAATTGGTACTTTACGTGCACATGAAGCTCTGCCTCACAAAATTATCTAGAAGGTTTAGTATCACCTAAGAGACAAGGGGAAAGATATGTTAATGAGAAGAAAACTGGACAACGTTAGCATGGAATTCTGGTCAGAGTGACACTTTGCTTTGTGGATGGTGTTCTTTTTTATTCTGAGATGCACAGTAAATATCTTAATGATCAAATGTTTTATGCCCAAGAATATTATGTTTCTAATTTGGAGAGGTTGGTCTGTGTAACTAGCTACAGCTGTATCCCTACTACATGGTACTCTGGACAAAAAAAAAATGAGTATAAGAAAAATGAGAACACTTGAGTGATGTTAACACAATGAATGAGTTGAATTCAATTGTGTTAAATTGTGATGTTTATCAGAGCAGTTTAGCTCGTCAGAATTTCAGTCTGATAGGAGCACAAAAACTTCACAGAGGGAAATAATGAGTTGAAATTATAAATTCTGAAGTCTATATTAATATTGAAATATAGTACTTTATTTTCAAAAAGAATGTATATGGATGTGAATTGATTGTTTGTTGTAATTCTTACTAATAACCTTATGGCAGGGTTATTTTATATTTTATATGCAGTAAAATGCTATTGTTATAAAATAAAAGTAACAATGGTTAAGTTATTCATTCAGAGTGTTTCCCTCATGTAACTGATTTAAGTAACTAATATCCTTATACTTTTTTGGAAATTCTATTTGACTACCCATTGAAAGTGAAGTTAAATAATGCAATGTCTTCATTTTGTCATGTCCCGTTCTTTCATATTTAAAGTAGTTTCTTCCTCTGTCTGTTGTATTGAAATGATACTCTGCTCTTGGATTTCTATCATGCCTATGAAGTCTCTCCACATCTGTTTACTGAATTTCAAACATGTGGTAGCAGATAATTCTTACATTTTATGCAGCTGGAGTGCATTTCCTGCAGCGATGGCAAGCCATACATTCAGCTATGACTTTTTGACATACAACTTTGTGCAGAACCTAGTCATCAAGAACAAATGATCAGGAAATCAATGTATTGTAAAAAGTAAATATAAGTGTTTTCTTGCAAGATGGCAACCCCCACCTCTCACACTACTGAACCAGTATACAACAATTTCATGTGTGTGCAAACACAAAAAGGACAAATTGTCTCCAAAAGAAGGAATCACTGATAGTGCCCACTGAAAAACCTCACCAGCAGTGATTTTCTATGGAAACAGAGGTTAAAGAGTTCAGTATTCCTGATTTGTGGTTGGGGGGTCAAGCTGTCATCCATTTTGTACTTCATGAGAAGCTGGCACAACACTGATGAAGATTGCCTCTTGATCAGCAAAATAGTTTTTATCTCCTAATTCTACACACTCTTCATCAGTGATGATGATGGTGATCAGAGTTACTTCTGACAGCTTTCTTGTCATTTTCATGTCATTCATTTGTTTCATAGCTCTAAGAATGCACAGTGCAAAGCAACTTTCAGAAAATTATAACTCCTCACACTCCAGTTTCTATACCTGTTATTACCATCAAAAAAGAGAAATGTTAATTCAATATTAAGCAAGCTGTGTATTTGTAAATTCAAATTGCATGTGCCAAAACTGTTAGCTTCTACTTGCAGTAATTTGTAGAACTTAATTAGAAAACAAGAAAAAAAATCCTTATTATTTGTTATAACATTAACTTTTACATTTGCAGCCATTTATCACAATGTTTATACCTGTAGTAAATGACTGTGTTACTCATTTCTTGTAGAGGTGCACCAGTGCAAATGCAGCACAAGTGTATGCTGGTCTTCTGGCAAATAGAAAGTGTTGGAATGAAGTAGATATCCTGGATAAATGTAAAATAATGTTAAATGGACCAAAAACTATTTTATTGGTGAAGAACAAACATGGTAAACAAACAGGCTTTTGTTTATATGTCTGTATGTAAAAAAGTGATAAAAGTTAAAGGGTTTAGCAGAGTGACGGGACACTGGGTAGACGGTAATAAAAAGAAAAGATTGGTAACAGATTAGTGTGCCTATGATTGCCAAAACATAGAAGATAAGCATGTGTGCATGCCTGTGGGCGTGTACATATATCTACCTGTATACAGATCCATATATCATACACAGAGCAGAAGGAGTTGCTCAACAATTGTTTGTAGAGAAAATTACTTTGAAAAACATTTAACATTGAAGAAAAACAATACAATGAACTCCCACAAATCTAAAAATGCTAATAGAAGAACAGTGATATCCCTTAATTGGGGGAAGACAGTGACAATTCCACTATACAAACATGGGAGCAGGGCAGGGTTGGGAATCTGACACCCTGAGTTATGTATCAGGAAACATGATAATATATTTTCTGTAGGAAAAAATATCAAAACATCTAGAAGCCAGTACAGCACATCATCAAAGGGATTATGGACTCAGAACAAATATATACATACATAGGTTCATAGGTTCATAGGTAGGTACTAGGCTATCAGCCCAAGGGCCTATGTAAGCCTAGCCAATAAGGTTCCCTGGCTTACGCCACCCCAGAAAGTTATTTTCCTGTGCTACAGTCGAGCAGAGACACAGAAGTGATCCCTGGGGTGTATTTCCTATTTCCCATCCACTCATCAAGATTTTTCTTGAAGAGTGCTAATGAAGAACTTTGCTTGACATAGATGGGCAGCCTGTTCCAGGGTATGGGAATCTATCCCTCCAGCATGTTCTGTTTATTGTGATGACAAGGTTTAGGTCCCTAGAGCATGTAGCTCGGAGGGATTGGGATTTCTTTAGGTGTAGCATGTCCAACAGCTCTGGGTTTGACGTAGCTTTATATGTTAGGCAGAGATCACCTCGGAGTAGACGATATGCTACGGAGTAAAGCTGCAGTTTTTTGAGGCGGTCAGTGTAGGGCATTTGTTTGAGTCCAGTAATCCTCTTTGTGAGGTACTTCTGTGGCCTTTCCAGCTGCTGCAGATGTCTTGGGAGGTACATTCCAAAAGGGGCGTTGTACTCTATAATGGGTCTAATGAGTGTCGAGTAGAGGGGAACGATGACCTCTTTTTTCCTGGATGAGAACCCTTTTATGATGAGGTGTGCCACGTAGAAGGACTTCCTGATTACTGTGGTGATGTGACTCAAAGGAGAGACTGCTGTCCACCTGGGTCCCAAGGTCTCTTATCACGCATTCGGTGTTAAGTAGATTGCACCCTATGTGGTAGTTCATGGGTACAGAGTTTTTACCAAAGGGGATGACACTGCACTTTTTGGCATTGAGCTTGAGGCCATGGCTCTGACACCAGGCATGTGTCTCAGGGAGGCCCTTCTGTAGGATGTCCACATCATTTGGGGACTTGACTATGGCTCCTAGTTTGCAGTCATCTGCGAACTTCGTTAGCCAGAGGCCTTCTGTGTTAGCCTGTACTTCAGAGAAGTAGATACCAAACAGGAGTGGTCCCAGGACAGAGGCC
Organism: Protopterus annectens; assembly: GCF_019279795.1. Lineage (NCBI taxonomy): Eukaryota > Metazoa > Chordata > Ceratodontiformes > Protopteridae > Protopterus > Protopterus annectens. Next base: position 644,516,488 of record NC_056725.1, read on the forward strand.
TGTGGTACTCCACTAGTCACTGGTTTGAGGTCAGATTTGGAGTCTGCAACTTTTACAGTGTGGGTTCTGTCAGTGAGCCAGTTGGCAACCCATCTTGTGACGTAGGGATTTATGCCTAGTTTATTGAGTTTAGCTATAATTACATACATACATATATTCATATTTCCAGAAAATAATTCACATTTCCTCTTTTATGAACTACACCTCTTGTCTGAGAAGCCACTCTTGGCCTATATGGTGAAAAGGCATGTGAAATTGTGTTCCAAAATGCATCCAAGAAGACAATGGGCAGGATTCACGAAGGCTTGCATGGAGTCTAAGAGCAGTGTAAGACTCCATGCAGCCTTCGTGATCCAGGAACAGCCCTAAAGTCCGTGTAAGAGACCAGCTAAAACGTCTCTTACACGGAGTGGGCGTGGATATGCTAATCACCTCACTTGCAGCCGAAAGGCATGCAAATGAGGTAGATTAGCAATCCACAAAGCCCAAAGCAGCCCGTGTAAGAGCCGTTTTAGCTGCAGAAATGTACTCAGTTGACAACTGAGTACGTTTCTGCAAAAATCACAATGGAGCCATGTCAGCTCCAAATAAAGGGTGCATATGTGTCAGGCAGCATGCCAATGGCCAAATATGTGGCCATTGGCAAGGTACCCCGATGCAAATATGAAAAATATATATATATTTTTTACGCAGCGCAGCCCCGCGCAAACGGGTTGCGCTGTATAAAACATAAAAATGAAGGTTATAAACCCACAAATGTGGGTTTTATGCAATACATGGATTTACAATACAGGGACCAGCAGACCAAAAACAACATGGCCACCGTTTAGTGGTTGCTAAGGGGGGAAACTGAGTCTAAGAGATGTAACTAAGCATTAGTAGGCAATCTGATGTAAATGAGTGTTAGGATACTGAATTCCACTGTCACATAGCAAATGAGCACATTCTGAGTAGTGTAAGAGATACATAAGGGGAGGAATAGAGTAGAAGATAGGTGACATCACAGGGGGAATGGTAGAAAGAAATGCAGTTCATTGGAGGTCAGTGTTACATGACAGATGTCAGACACATATCATGGAAAGAGGAGTGCCACAAGATAAGCATGGGAAAGTCAAGAAATTGAAGGTGTACACTGTTGCTTACACCAAAGTTTCTTGCTGGGCGTGTATGCGCACGTGTGCGCGCCATGAGGCACGAGTAGGGCAGTGTGCACGCATGTAAGGCAGACTGAGCATGTGGGAGCATGTTGGCAGACTTCTAAGACTGTTTGCACTGGTGTGCACGTGTTTTAACCCAAATAAGCAGATTCTGAACCGTGTAAGCATGTGTGCATGCGTGTAAGCCACTGTGAGCGTGTTTCTGCTGGTATGCGCGTTGCTCCCCCCTGAGGAAACAGAAAGGAAAAAGGAAGCAACAGAATTAGTAGGAAGCTAGCAGGGAATACTGCTGGAGCTAGCAGGTGAAAACAATTAGAAGCAGGCAATTACACAGGTAGAACAGCAGCTCAGCCAAGCACTTAAAACTCTGCAAACAGCAGTGCAAGATGTTTCTCTCAAGAGACACTGCAAGACAGGAGTAAGCTATTAGAAGTGAAAACTGAAAAAGCTGAACTCAGAGCAGAAATGCTAGGGGCTGCCATAGCTGTCATAAGGAGACATAGGCGACTTGCTGAGGGTGGTGACAATGCAGATGGTGCCAGACTACCCACAGTGAGGAGACAGAGAAGAGTGTACAGGCCCAGGGTCACCTACCACGGCTTACATGAGCTGGAGATAGTAGAGCGCTATAGAGTGGACAGAGACCTCCTGCAGCAAATTGTCAAGTTGTGCAGGCCACACCTCACACACAGAACCAACAGAGGGGAACCCATCCCAGTGGAAACCAAGGTATGTGTTGGCCTAAGTATACTAGCAACGGGTACCTTCCAGAGACCAACTGGTGATATGATGGGGATATCACAGGCATCAGCCTCCAGGGTACTGCACCAGTTCCTGGATGCCATGTCAGCACATGTCGGTGATCATGTATATTTCCCCAATGCCCGTGAGGTATTGGCCAGCAGTATGCATCTCTTCCAGCAAATAGCGGAATACCCTGAGGTAGTGGGTGCAATAGACTGCACGCATATATGCATCAAAGCACCAGCCGGTGAGCGGGGTAGGGCCTGCATAAACCACAAGGGCTTCCCCTCCATCAACTGCCAGGTCGTGTGTGATGCCCAGGGCATAATAATGAATGTGTGTGCTGGCTGCCCTGGGAACTAACATGATTCCCATATCTGGCATTTGATGCAGCTGTACCAGACATTTGCCAATAGGGACATCCCACATGGACACCTAGTGGGGGATGCAGGTTATGCACTGGAGCCGTGGCTGATGAAACCCATCAGAAACGCACACACACCTGAACAGGAACGCCATAATGAGGCACACGCACAAACACGTAATGTAATAGAGCGTGTGTTTGGGCTGCTCAAGTCATGGTTCTGGTGTCTGGACACATCTGGTGGAGCCTTGCAGTACTCACCAACTACATGTACTCAAATTGTCATGGTATGTGCTATGCTACATAATATGATCTTGTGAAAACAGCTGCAGCAGGACCAGCATAGGGCCGGGCCAAACAGCCCCCCACCATTGCCAAGGCCATGACAGGCAGAGCATGACTCGGAGGAGGAACAACCTGAGCCTGCCCCAGTTGGCAGAAGGAGGCATGCCCAGTATGCCCTGGCCTTGGCAAAGAGGCAACGCATAGCACATACACTGGCTCAGTAGGAACCCTGGGAATGATACCCCTCTCTGACTCACTCATATAATAACAGGAATGCCTAAAATGACATAACCTGCTTCCAAACATGTACAGGGAGTGTAGTATGTGCATCTGATGGAGGCAGCCCTGCAGCACCACCTGAGGCATGAATGCCATGTGTTAAGCAATGTAACACCATGTAGTATATGCACACTTGAGGACCCTGACTAACATCCTACCCTCACCATGCATGATGCCACAATATGACAATGAGATGATCAACTGCAATAATTGGCTGAAGTATTGCAGTTAGTCAAAGGGGATCCAATGTGTGCCAGCCTGGGATGACATGCTGAGCATGACATGATGCTCCACCTGCTAGGACTGGCGTGCGCCTATCAGTGCAGGCCGTATGGATACTGGCAAAGGCTGTTGTTACCCACAGCGTGCCCAGAATAGGTAAGGCTCAAAACACAAACCCACCTCCATAGGTATCACAAGGGATAAGAACCTAGATGTAATGCTACCCAATGCCAGAAGTCTAAACAGCAAGATGCATGAAGTCTAAACTCACCCAGTATGGAGAATGTTGATATCTGTGCTGTAATTGAAAACTGGGTCAAGGCTCACAACAGCACCCTAACACTACCAGGTTACATCTCATACTGTGCTGTACAGCCTCAAAACATGGAACAAGCTACAAAAGGAGGGTGACTAGCAATAATTGTCAAGGATAACCACACCCCCATGTTGGTACCACAACAAGAAGCAGCATGGACTAGCCATGGTCAAGTAACAGTGGCTAAAACTGCCTCCCAGTTTATAGCCTGCTACAGACTACCGTCCCAACACCAGGAACTGCACCTGGCCTATGTTGGAATACATGAATATATCAAGTCCTCCAAACCACATTATATTGGGTGACTGAAAATACCCAGACATAGACTGGGAGCGTTATACTAGCTCCAACACTGTAGGACAAAAGTTCCTAGAATCCATAAACCAGAATGCCCAGGAACAACGTACCACTCCCACAAGAGGGGTAAGCATACTGGATGTGATAATCAGCAACATGGGTACTGAATGGCAAGATAAGAAGTGTATCCCTCACTGGTAAGACCAGACCATAGAGTAATCACACTGGATATACACATCCTGACCACAGTCCCTGGCCAGAAAACCACAGTGAAAAACGTGTAAAGCAAAAGTTGCACTCCTCCAAACTGATGTGGAATCCATTAAAGGCCCTGTGCAGGTGCAAAATATGGGCCACACCTCAGAACCTGTTATACAGGCATTCCATGAACACTGCCAGGAATGCTTGGATTATGCAATCCTAAATTAAAACAAGACACAATGCCATACACACAGGCATCTGGCATGGTGGACTCCAGCCATTACCAAACCATGCAAGAGAATGAGGAAGCTACTACATGATAGAGCAAACCTAAAAAGGGAAGTAATCACTGATCAGTAGTATGGCAATAAAATATGTCCACACATACAATCCACTAAGGCCAGCTACAACAAGTTGAATCTGTGAATCATGAGGCAATGTTACACCTGCCCCGAGTACACAGACAACCCTCAACTCCCCCCAAGAAATACAAATATATGTGAGAGATGCAACCATTTATCCAAACTGGAGGCTGAGCTCCCGCCACTCAGTACTTCCAAAACTAGTTAGGAGGAGAAGGTAACCACACACACCACAAACCCAGTCCCACATAGACCTATCACAACTGCAAACCAAAGACATAAACACAGGAAAAAAGTTCCCGGAGGCCCGAATTACAAACACACCACACCAACAGAGGCCTCCAAAGCAGACACCCAATCAAACAAAGTCCAAACATAGCACATGCAACACATAGTACACAAAGCTGGTGTTCCAAACAGTCACAGGCCAGAAGGAGAAACAACATGCCTGATACAGTTGTAATAGGTGACTCCATAGTGAGACACGCTGCTGTCCCACTCACCAGACTGAACAAGGGAAAGGGTACAGTAAGCCACCTGTAGGCTGCTACAATACGCTACATAACACAAGTATGCAGGTCACCCCAAAGCAAGTAGAAATATGATGCAGTCATAGTCCATGCTGGTGTGAATGACCTGAGATGTACCTCCCCGGACTACATGAAAAGAGACATAGATGAGCTCTCCAGTTATATAGTCCAGGCCGGTATGACACTGACCGTTTGCAGCATCCTACCCTCACCAAGAATGATGCCACAGTACAAACACAGAATGATCATCTTTAACAAGTGGTACAATTACTGGTGTCATTCCAAGGGGATCCAATGTCTGTCTGCTTGGGATGTCATGCTTGACAAGCCACGCTGCTGTTCCAGGGATGGCGTGCACCTGTTACCCCTGGGCGTCTAGATATTGGATAAGGCTTTTGCCACCTCCATAGAGCCTGTCGTAGGCAAGGCTGAAAAGACTAACCCTCCACCCTAGAAAACATAAGTGGAAAGAAACATAAGGGTAATGCTGACCAATGCCAGACGTGTAAACATCAATATGCATGCTCCCGAGGCCCTCCCCAGTATGGAGAACATCGATGTCTGTGCAGTGACAGAAACCTGCTGCAAGCCTCCTGACAGCACACCAGCACTACCAGGTTATACCACATATCATGCGTTATGGCCCCAAAACCTGGACCAAAACATAAAAGGAGGGTGAGTATCCATATTCAGCACAGACACCACAAAGCATTGGAGTCCACCCATGTGCAAGTAACCGTAGGCAAGACTGCTGTACAGTCTGTAGCATGCTACAGACCACACTCTCACACACAGGAACCCCACCCAGCCATCCTGAAGACACTGGACAGTATGAATGTCCCACCAAATACCAAACAAGGTACTCACAAATTACCACATAGGTGGTAAACCATTATGTATGGAAGGAGTAATCAGGGACCTAGGGACATAAGTGGACAGTAACCTGTTATGTGACACTCACATTGCCAATGTGGCTAGGAAGACTGTCTATATTGGACACCGTATGATGAAAGGATTCACATACACGTCAACAGAGGTCATTGTGCCCCTATACTGTTCTCTTATCAGACCCATAATCTAGTACAATGCCTCATTTGGGATGTACCTTACCTGACACCTGCAGCAGTTAGAAAGACCTCAAAGGTACCTCACCAAGAGGATAAAGGGTCTCAAATATATGTCATATGCTGCCTGGCTGCAGACACTCCAGCTGAATGCAGTCACATACTGCCTACACAGAGGCGTTGTATGTCTGTTGTACAAGGCCATGTCCAACACAGGAGTAATGGACATGCTCCACCCCAGAAAACTCAAAGTCATCGGAGCTGTGAGAGTGAGAGATGTCAATCTCAACACATAATGAAATAGGATGTGCTGGAGGGACAGATACATAACCCAGAGGCTCCCCACACCTTGGAACAGAATCCCATTCCATGTTAGGCAGAGCCCCTCACTGACATTCTTCAACAGGAATCTTGCCAAGTGGATGGATGATCGTAGATGTACACTGGGGGTCTTCACTGTGTCACGTCCAGACACAGTAAATCATAAATGGCCATAATATTCACATAGCAAGGGGTGGCGAAAGCCACACACACTCTGGCTAGGCTTACAAATGCCCTAGGCTGGATAGCCTAGTATGACCCTATGAACCTATGAAGATACAAATTGTACAGGACACTAAGGATAATCCCAAGGCTTCCTCAACTGATGGTAGGAACCATGTTGGGAATTCACAGATATGCTCTGAATCACACAAATATTACAAACAACATACCAAACACACACACATATTGCCAACATACAACCTGACAGGTGCAGTGCAAACCCCCCCCCCCCAGAATGCAAAATATCTATACCAGCAGACTGCTGGCCTCCTGTCATTGCAGATGCTGAGGTAACCGCCAGCATCTACAAAGCAAAACACACAGCAGCAATGGTATGAGATGGTGTCCTGGGCTGGGTCCAACATGGACTCCAAGAAGAATGGAATGCCAAATCACACTACTGCTCAATGTCAGCCTTACCACAGGATATGTACCCAAAGAGCAGTGTACAACAACAGTGGTCCTTCTCAACAAAGGTGTTGCCTGAATGGATACTGCAAACTACCACCCCAGAATCCTGAGAAGCTTGGTCTGCACAGCTATGGAAAGGATCAGCATGTACCGCAGACATAAAGATATTGGGGACCTACTGACACCGGACCCTACCCAGTGTGGCTTTCTTAAGTGCAGATCCTGCCCCTAAACATGTTTGACTCATTTGAAACAGTCATTAAGGTCATTGATGAGGGCAATGTGGTCCACACAGCGTAGCTGGACCTTGCAAAGGCTTCCATACAATACCCTACGTGTTCATTATAGATATGCTCACCAGCTTAAATATAAACCCCTACGTCAGTAGAGGGGTTGCAAACCAGACCAGGGACAGAACTGACATGATCAGACATGCTGCAGCCATGTCAGACTACAAACCAGATATAACTGGCATCCCACAAGGCTTGGTCGTGGGACCTCCCTCGTTTGGTATATATGTCCCATAGGTACAGGCCAACATGGAAGGACTGTGTCTGAACATGTTTGCAGAGGACTACAAACTGCCCACCATATCTGACCCTCCAGCTAACACAAGCATCCCACAAAAGGGCCACAGAGAAACAGACAACTGGTGCCATAGCCATGTCAGCAAGCTAATTGCAGAAAAGTGTATAGTCAACCCCCGTGGATATACAGTAAGTGCCCACCAATTAGCACATAGGTGTTAACCCATTACGTACTTAACATGTAATGAGAGACCTGGGGACACAAGGTGATAGATATCCTGCATTGGACAAACATGTGGCTGTAGTGTTTACAGAAACATACCATATACCCACCTAATCATGAAGGTTGTCAGATCTAGATAAGGGGAGGTCATTGTGGCTCTGCAGTCATCCTTCATCAGCGTTACAATTGACTACAATAGCCCCTGTGGGATGTACCTCAGCAGACACCTCCATCAACTGTAAAGTCCCCAAAAGTACCTCACCAGGAGTATCAAAGAGCTTGAATGGATGCCATGTGTTGCCTGATTAAACAAACTGCAGCTCCACACACTGCCATACTGCCCACCCAGAGGCAAGCTGTGCCTGATGTATAAAGCCATGTCCAAGCTGGAATCAATGAACATGCTGCACCTTGTACAATCGGAATGGTAGTGAGCTATGCACATGAGAGACTTGAACCCCAGCACTGACACACATAGGACAAGCTGTACTGCATGATCCATAACACAGAAGCCACCCCCACTCATGAGTAAACTTCCAGTACAGGTTATCCATAGAGTCACTGATCGATTCTCCTCAAGAGGAATCTTGATGAGTGGATGGGAGATGGTAGGTTTACCCTGGGTATCACTGTTATGTCACAGGTAGACGGAGGCACAGTATACTAACCATGACATATGTCATGGCAAACTCCACTTACAATGTGTGTCGAAGGACAAACACACTCTCCGACTAGCATTAGAAATGGCCTAAGGCACATCGCTAGTGTTTGCCAATGTACACCTATGTTGTGGAATACACTATCAATGTTGGACAAGCCTGGTTTAAGTAGTTCATATCTGAACATAATGCAACATGGTTAGATGTGCACAACTGGCCCCTAACCAGGCTGTTGTGCTCACTATGGAAATGTAAAGCAGTGATAGGACTAAAGCCCAGGATACTGTCCATCACAGTGAAAGTACTGAACCAGTACACTATACGGTACTACAGTGTTAGGTCAGTATGAAAGGATGTTGACAACTGTATGCAAAGTATCCCATGCAAACCCTGCAGGCACAGTATAATCCCTGTTGTGTTCACACACAAAGCAGTTGGACAGTAACTACACAACATGACACACAACACACAACCATAAACGGGAGATATTGTTGAAGTTCACACTCATCCACAAATGTGGTGGGCTGCAGAGTTCAACATATGGAAAGCTCACACTGGGCATGCTCGCACACTTTGATAAATGAGACATATGTCAGACAACATGCCATGGGAAGGCTGAACTGGGCATGCTCACACACTTCTGGATTTAAGTATCTTTGCTTTTTTTTCACTTGGAATAGCTTCTGTAGCTTACCTTGAACTAGCCTAAACTGTTTTTTAACTGACTGCTGCATTATTTTAAAATCTGCACTTAAAGTTACATTTTAGTCGAATTTGATCGAAAGTTTGCTTGTTTGTTTGTTTAATTTAATGTGGAGGCTGCCCACTAAAGTGTGCTAGCCTGTGTAAGTAATTTATCACTGTTTCTGCATTTTCTGTGTGTTAATACCAAAAAAACAAAAAAAATCCTTGTTTTCCTGCCTTCCTCGACTAGTTTAGACCAGTTTACAGGCATTGCTGTATTCTGGGCTGTGGTGTAGTTCCTGTGTTGTCCATTACCTTACTTGGATAAAATGAAGTTTCTTTGCTCACCAGTGGGAGTGGGGAGCCTTGAGCAGCCTACCTGTCCTTGGGGGAAGTGACCTCAGCACAAGAAGCTGTAGTAATTGGTTGTTTTGGACCATTTCTAGCTCTTTTGTAATTCACTGTTTAAAATCTGCCTCTGGGCGTTTTTTTCTGGCTATACTGCTCAGACAAGCTCCACGTGGGTTTATAGAGTGGTCCTAGCAGCAGGGAACTCAGAAAAGTGACTACCTTCTGGATTTAAGTATCTTTGCTTTTTTTTCACTTGGAATAGCTTCTGTAGCTTACCTTGAACTAGCCTGAACTGTTTTTTAACTGATTGCTGCATTATTTTAAAATCTGCACTTAAAGTTACATTTTAGTCGAATTTGATCAGAAGTTTGCTTGTTTGTTTGTTTAATTTAACTGTGGAGGCTGCCCACTAAAGTGTGCTAGCCTGTGTAACTAATTTATCACTGTTTCTGCATTTTCTGTGTGTTTCTACCAAAAAAACAAAGAAATATCCTTGTTTTCCCGCCTTCCTCGACTAGTTTAGACCAGTTTACAGGCATTGCTGTATTCTGGGCTGTGGTGTAGTTCCTGTGTTGTCCATTACCTTACTTGGATAGAAGGAAGTTTCTTTGCTCACCAGTGGGAGTGGGAAGCCTTGAGCAGCCTACCTGTCCTTGGGGGAAGTGACCTCAGCACAAGAAGCTGTAGTAATTGGTTGTTTTGGACCATTTCTAGCTCTTTTGTAGTTCACTGTTTAAAATCTGCCTCTGGGCGTTTTTTTTCTGGCTATACTGCTCAGACAAGCTCCACGTGGGTTTACAGAGTGGTCCTAGCAGCAGGGAACTCAGAAAAGTGACTACCTTCTGGATTTAAGTATCTTTGCTTTTTTTCACTTGGAATAGCTTCTGTAGCTTACCTTGAACTAGCCTGAACTGTTTTTTAACTGATTGCTGCATTATTTTAAAATCTGCACTTAAAGTTACATTTTAGTCAAATTTGATCAGAAGTTTGCTTGTTTGTTTGTTTAATTTAACTGTGGAGGCTGCCCACTAAAGTGTGCTAGCCTGTGTAACTAATTTATCACTGTTTCTGCATTTTTTGTGTGTTTCTACCAAAAAAACAAAAAAAAAAACAAAGAAATATCCTTGTTTTCCCGCCTTCCTCGACTAGTTTAGACCAGTTTACAGGCATTGCTGTATTCTGGGCTGTGGTGTAGTTCCTGTGTTGTCCATTACCTTACTTGGATAGAAGGAAGTTTCTTTGCTCACCAGTGGGAGTGGGGAGCCTTGAGCAGCCTACCTGTCCTTGGGGGAAGTGACCTCAGCACAAGAAGCTGTAGTAATTGGTTGTTTTGGACCATTTCTAGCTCTTTTGTAGTTCACTGTTTAAAATCTGCCTCTTGGCGTTTTTTTCTGGCTATACTGCTCAGACAAGCTCCACGTGGGTTTACAGAGTGGTCCTAGCAGCAGGGAACTCAGAAAAGTGACTACCTTCTGGATTTAAGTATATTTGGTTTTTTTTCACTTGGAATAGCTTCTGTAGCTTACCTTGAACTAGCCTGAACTGTTTTTTAACTGATTGCTGCATTATTTTAAAATCTGCACTTAAAGTTACATTTTAGTCAAATTTGATCAGAAGCTTGCTTGTTTGTTTATTTAATTTAACTGTGGAGGCTGCCCACTAAAGTGTGCTATCCTGTGTAACTAATTTATCACTGTTTCTGCATTTTCTGTGTGTTTCTACCAAAAAAACAAAAAAACAAAGAAATATCCTTGTTTTCCCACCTTCCTCGACTAGTTTAGACCAGTTGACAGGCATTGCTGTATTCCGGGCTGTGGTGTAGTTCCTGTGTTGTCCATTACCTTACTCGGATAGAAGGAAGTTTCTTTGCTCACCAGTGGGAGTGGGGAGCCTTGAGCAGCCTACCTTTCCTTGGGGGAAGTGACCTCAGCACAAGAAGCTGTAGTAATTGGTTGTTTTGGACCATTTCTAGCTCTTTTGTAGTTCACTGTTTAAAATCTGCCTCTGGCCATTTTTTTCTGGCTATACTGCTCAGACAAGCTCCACGTGGGTTTACAGAGTGGTCCTAGCAGCAGGGAACTCAGAAAAGCAACTACCTTCTGGATTTAAGTATATTTGCTTTTTTTTCACTTGGAATAGCTTCTGTAGCTTACCTTGAACTAGCCTGAACTGTTTTTTTAACTGATTGCTGCATTATTTTAAAATCTGCACTTAAAGTTACATTTTAGTCGAATTTGATCGAAAGTTTGCTTGTTTGTTTGTTTAATGTAACTGTGGAGGCTGCCCACTAAAGTGTGCTAGCCTGTGTAACTAATTTATCACTGTTTCTGGATTTTCTGTGTGTTTCTACCAAAAAAAACAAAAAAAATCCTTGTTTTCCCGCCTTCCTCGACTAGTTTAGACCAGTTTACAGGCATTGCTGTATTCTCGGCTGTGGTGTAGTTCCTGTGTTGTCCATTACCTTACTTGGATAGAATGAAGTTTCTTTGCTCACCAGTGGGAGTGGGGAGCCTTGAGCAGCCTACCTGTCCTTGGGGGAAGTGACCTCAGCACAAGAAGCTGTAGTAATTGGTTGTTTTGGACCATTTCTAGCTCTTTTATAGTTCACTGTTTAAAATCCGCCTCTGGGCATTTTTTTCTGGCTATACTGCTCAGACAAGCTCCACGTGGGTTTACAGATTGGTCCTAGCAGCAGGGAATTCAGAAAAGCGACTACCTTCTGGATTTAAGTATCTTTGCTTTTTTTTCACTTGGAATAGCTTCTGTAGCTTACCTTGAACTAGCCTGAACTGTTTTTTAACTGATTGCTGCATTATTTTAAAATCTGCACTTAAAGTTACATTTTAGTCGAATTTGACCGAAAGTTTGCTTGTTTGTTTAATTTAACTGTGGAGGCTGCCCACTAAAGTGTGCTAGCCTGTGTAACTAATTTATCACTGTTTCTGCATTTTCTATGTGTTTCTACTAAAAAAACAAAAAAACAAAAAAATAATCCTTGTTTTCCCGCCTTCCTCGGCTAGTTTAGACCAGTTTACAGGCATTGCTGTATTCTGGGCTGTGGTGTAGTTCCTGTGTTGTCCATTACCTTACTTGGATAGAAGGAAGTTTCTTTGCTCACCAGTGGGAGTGGGGAGCCTTGAGCAACCTACCTGTCCTTGGGGGAAGTGACCTCAACACAAGAAGCTGTAGTAATTGGTTGTTTTGGACCATTTCTAACTCTTTTGTAGTTCACTGTTTAAAATCTGCCTCTGGGCGTTTTTTTCTGGCTATACTGCTCAGACAAGCTCCATGTGGGTTTACAGAGTGGTCCTAGCAGCAGGGGACTCAGAAAAGCGACTACCTTCTGGATTTAAGTATCTTTGCTTTTTTTTCACTTGGAATAGCTTCTGTAGCTTACCTTGAACTAGCCTGATCTGTTTTTTAACTGATTGCTGCATTATTTTAAAAACTGCACTTAAAGTTACATTTTAGTCGAATTTGATCGAAAGTTTGCTTGTTTGTTTGTTTAATTTAACTGTGGAGGCTGCCCACTAAAGTGTGCTAGCCTGTGTAACTAAGTTATCACTGTTTCTGCATTTTCTGTGTGTTTCTACCAAAAAAAACAAAAAAATAATCCTTGTTTTCCCGCCTTCCTCGACTAGTTTAGACCAGTTTACAGGCATTGCTGTATTCTGGGCTGTGGTGTAGTTCCTGAGTTGTCCATTACCTTACTTGGATAGAAGGAAGTTTCTTTGCTCACCAGTGGGAGTGGGGAGCCTTGAGCAGCCTACCTGTCCTTGGGGGAAGTGACCTCAGCACAAGAAGCTGTAGTAATTGGTTGTTTTGGACCATTTCTAGCTCTTTTGTAGTTCACTGTTTAAAATCCGCGTTTGCATGGCTTTGCGCAGTTGTGCGCATAGCGCAGTGCCGGTTAAACAAGGTTAAACTTTTTCTGGCTCCGCCAAGTCTGCTCTTCAAATCTTCCCTTAAGGAATCTCTACTCTTAGTATAACCAGACTACTCACTGTATTATAAGCCCAATTCTTCTCTACTAAGTAAGCACTCTCGTACTAAGTAAAGCGCTACATCTACTTACCACCCCTGTGAATATCCACTTCCCTTAAAGGTATACCACTCCCTTATACTGTTTCAGCATGTCGAGTGGTAGATTACTGGCGTTGTCTCCAGTTCAGCTGGTCAATCTGGGTATCTTGAGACAATGCTACAATTGTCTCATGTACACAGACAACCCTCTCCTCCTCCCAACAAACACAAATACATGTGAGAGATGCAACTATATAGCCAAGCTGGAGGCTGAACTCTCTCAACTCAGGGCTGGCATGACCAGACAGGAGGAGATGGCAACCACACACACAACAATCCCAGTCCCACATAGACCTACCACAACTGCAAACCAAACACATAAAAACACAAAGACATACTCGGAGGCTCTAATAAAAAACTTAGCAAAACAACAGAGGCTCCCAAAGCAGACATCCAAAAATCCACCACCTCAAAACAAAACACATGCAACACATACTTCAATAAATCAGTGTGTCGACCAATCTCAGTCCTTAAGGCCAAACACCTTGCCTGATACACTAGTAATAGGTGACTCCATAGTCAGACACACTGATGTCCCACTGATCAGGCAGAACAAGGAGAAGGTGACTGTGAGCTGTCTATCGGGAGCTAGGATCCACCACATAACACATGCACTCAGGTCACTCCAAAGCAAGTACAAATATGACTCCGTCATTGTCCATGTTGGTGTGAATGACCTGAGATGTACCTCCCTGGACTACATGAAAAGAGACATAGAGGAGCTCTCCGATTATGTAGCCCAGGCTGGTATGACCCTGACCCTGAGCAGTATCTTGCCCTCACTAAGAATGATACCACAATACAAAGACAAGATGATCAGCTTTAACAATTGGCTCAAGTACTGGTGTCATTCTAAGGGGATCCAATGTCTGTCTGCCTGGGATGATATGTTGGACAAGTCACGCTGCTTCACAAGGAATGGCATACACCTGTCACCACTGGGCTTCCGGATATTGGCTAAGGCTCTTGCCACCCCCATAGTGCCTTTTTAGGTAAGGCTCAAAAGACAAACCCACCTCCTTAGAAAACAAAAATGGAAAAAAACTAAGGGTAATGCTGCTCAATGCCAGAAGTCTAAATCTCAAGATGCAGGCACTTGATGCACTCCTCAGCATGGAGAACATCGACGTCTGTGCAGTAACTGAAACCTGGTTCAAGGACCCTGAGAGCACCCCAGCGCTACCAGGCTATATCTTGTATCATGCTTTTCGGCCCCAAAACCCGGGCCGAACCACAAGGGGAGGGGGAGTGTCCATATTCATAAAGGACACCCACACCTCCAGGTTAGTAGCAACACATGAAGCATCAGAGACCATACAGGTGCAACTAACCATAGGCAAAACTGCTATACAACTGGTAGCATGTTACAGACCACCCTCCCAATCTCAAGAACCCCACTCAGCCTTCCTTAAGACATTGGAGGATATGAATGTATCACAAAATACCATCATACTGGGAGACTTCAACTACCCAAACATAGATTGGGTACATTATTCTAGCCCTAATACCCTAGCCCAAAGGTTCCTGGAATTCATAAATTCAAATGCACTGGAACAACTAGTCACCTCTCCCACTAGGGGAGATAATATACTAGACCTGATCATCACAAACATGGGGACAAAATGCTCCACACCAGAAGTATACCCCTCACTAGTGAGATCTGACCACAAACTAATCACCCTGGATATACATATCCCTCCTCCACCCCCAGCACAAAAGACCACAGTGAAAAACTTCTCAAAAGCAGACTTCACTCTTCTTAAGACTGAGATGGTATCCTTTAAGCCCACTGTGCCAGTGAATACCACATCCCACAATGCCAAATCCTTCACAAATGCTTTCTATGGACATCTCCAAGAATGCATGGATCATGCAATCCCAAACAAATCCAAGTCCCTCTCCACCAAATGTAAGCGTCCTGTCTGGTGGACCTCAGCCATAAACAAATTGTATAACAAAAGAAGGAAGCTACTGCACGTCAGAGCGAAATCCCATGAAGGGAAGACATCTCTGATCAACATTAGCAGAAAACTATGTTCTCTCATAAAAACATCCAAGGCAATATTTGAGAGAAAAATCGCTAAGGACACTAAAGATAACCATGAAGCCTTCATCGGCTATGTTAGAAACCTGGGCGGAAACCCTCAGATATGCTCAGAGTTGGTTCACAACAACAAAAAATACACTGAACCCACAGATATTGCTAACATTCTGGCTGACAGGTTCAGTGCAAATTTCTCCCCTCCTTCACCCCCAAAAGAAAAAATACTTATCCCAGCTGAATGTAATCTCCCTGTCATCTCATATGTCCAAGTGAGAACCGCCCTAAACAAAGCAAAAAACACAGCATCAATGGGACCTGACGGTATCCCGGGGTGCGTGTGTTACGTGAACTCCAAGAGGAGCTAAACCCACACATAAAAATGCTATTTAACCTTAGCCTTACTTCAGGATATGTACCTGAACACTGGCGTACAGCAACAGTGGTCCCACTCCACAAGGGGGGTGCCTCTACAGACCCTGGAAACTACCGCCCCATAAGCTTAACTAGCCTGGTCTGCAAAGCTATGGAAAGAATCATTATGGAACTCATAAACAGAGACATAGGGGACCTACAGGCACTTGACCCCACCCAGTTCGGCTTTGTAAAGGGCAGATCCTGCCTTTTAAACCTGGTTGACTTTTTCGAAACAGTCACTAGAGCCATTGATGAGGGCAAAGCAGTCCATACAGCATACCTGTACTTGGCTAAGGCCTTCGACACAATACCCCACTCAGGCATCATAGATAAGCTAAACAGCTTAAAAGTAAACCCTTATGTCACTAGATGGGTTGCAAACTGGCTAAAGGACAGAACCCATAAAGTTAAAATCGCTGGAGCAATGTCAGACTCAAAGCCAGTCACAAGTGGTGTACCACAGGGATCTGTCCTGGGACCCCTCTTGTTCGGCATTTATTTCTCAGATGTTAAAGCAAACATGGGAGGGCTGTGGCTGACAAAGTTCGCAGATGACTGCAAACTAGGCGCCATAGTCGATACACCAGCAGACACACATCCTACAAAAAGGCCTCACTGAAATGGACAACTGGTGCCGTAGTCACGGCCTTAAACTAAATGCCAAAAAATGTATAGTCATCCCTTTTGCAAAAAACAAAGTACCCACAAACTATCACATAGACAGCAACCCACTGAGTATGGAAAAAGTAATCAGAGACCTAGGGACCCAAGTAGACAGCGACCTCTCATTTGGCACCCACGTTGCCAAAGTGGTTAGAAAAACATTCTACCTTGCACACCTCATCATGAAGGGATTCACATCCAGATCCAAGGATGTCATTGTACCCCTATATTCCTCCCTCATCAGACCCATGATTGAGTACAATGTCCCATTTGGTATGTACCTCACCCGGCATTTGCAACAGCTGGAGAGACCACAAAAGTACCTCACCAAAAGGGTCTCCAACATATGTCTTATTCTGCCAGACTAAAGAAACTTCAGCTCTATTCAGTAGCATACCACCTGCTCAGAGGTGATCTCTGCCTGACGTACAAGGCCATGTCCAATCAGGATCTGATGGACATGCTCCACCTCAAAAAATCCAAATCCATCAGGACCACGAGAGCTAAAGACTTAAACCTCAGCACAAGTATGAATAGGACATGCTGGAGGAATAGATTCATAACCCAGAGGCTTCCCATGCTTTGGAACAGGATCCCAGTTCATATTAGGCAGAGCCCCTCACTGACTCTCTTCAAGAGAAATCTTGATGAGTGAATGGGAGATCGTAAGTTTACCCCAGGGGTCACATCTGTGTCACTGCTAGACAGGGGCACAGTAAACTAATTCTATTATATAAGGGGACCTTCATTGTGTCACTACTAGACAGAGGCACAGTATTCTAGATTTATTCTGTACATTTTTGTACGATTTCATGGGGTGGCAAAAGCCACATCACTATGGCTAGGCTTACAAATGCCCCAGGGCAGATAGCCTAGTACTATACTATGAAACTATGAAACTATGAAACTTAGGCCAAATCTCAGTTTAGCAGTTGGCCGCACATATCTGGTATTTGTACATGTTATTCCAGGAACCAACCACATTACAGAAATCTGCCCAGTGCACACAGTTAAATGACTACAGAGACATATGTGAGATAGTGGATCCCTCCCATATGCAAACATCTTCCACAGATACACAAGTTGTTCATACAAACAGGGAATGCTATGGCAATAAAGACCTGCAAACAGTCTATCAGCAACAAATAATGTGCATCTGACAATTAAACATATGGGTGTAGAGGTCAACACTAGGCTGTTTGCCCTAGGGAATGACAGCTTAGCCAGAGTGTGTTTGGCGTCTGCCTCCCCAGTACAGTAGGCTACTGTGCCATTGTAAAGCAGGTCACATAAGGCACCGTGTGAGGCTAGTGTGCTGTGCCTCTGTCAAGCAGGGACACAGTGAAGATCCCAGGGTTTGAATTTGCTAAGCCACATCCATGTTGTTGGTGTGTGCTGGAAGAGGGTTGCTGAGGACCTCTAACAGTAAGTGGGCATCAATAACAGACTGAGGGGAGCCTTATCTGCATTGTCTGGACAATTTCACTGTCAACACTGTGTTGTGATGATTATGAGGGATTGAAGTGTCATGCTGGTACTGTTCAGAGATGTCCTCCCTCTGTGGGCGACTGCTCTGCAATGTATTAGCTCACTCTGTCTGTTGGACAGCTCATATATGGCTGGTGTACACCTGACAGGTGTCCTGTTGTGGAGCAGTCATGGGTATATTTGGGATAGCATGATCAATGCAAACCTTCCACATGCTCATAGAATGCAATTGTCAAGGATTATGCAGAGTGGCCTGTATACTCCCCCAGCATGGGTCCTTTGAAGTCTTCCACCCCAGTCTTCACAAGTGTAAAGTCTGCTTTTGATAAATACAGTTTGTTTGCAGTGACAACCTTGCCTGGGGGTGGTGATGGGATATGGATGTCCAGGGAAAGGTGGGTATGGTCAGATATCAACAATGGTGGTCTACCTCTGGTGTGGAACAGTGAGTACCCATGTTGCAGATGGTCAGGTGCAATATGTATTCCCCCTTGTGGCTGTGGTGAGTGGTTCTGCCATAGCACATGGACTCACAAATTGTAGTGGCTGTAGGGTAATGTTGTAGAGGCCTGAGTAGTTCACACACACAATATGCCTGTACCTAACGTTAACAACTGGAATGGTGTATGTGAACACCTGCATATCTTGGCTCTGTTCCCAGGGAAGCAAAGTGTGTGTCCTGGATGTGGGAGGGGTGGTCTGGACTGGTTGTGTTGTGTGTTACAGGTCCTGTGGTCATGAAGCATGGTATAGAACATAACCTGCCAGTGCGATGTGCATTTCTGACCCTGAAGTAGGTGGCTGCAAATGCATATATATGCCATCCCCCACCTGACAGGTAGTACTAGATGTACATACCTCTGTAGAAATAATGATGTCAGCACCCTATAAATACTGCAGGTGCAAAGCAAATACCCAGTAATTCGGATAGTGCACTCTGCTAATGCGTCTCCCTCAAGTGTCATAATATATTTAGGTAGGGGTTTGAATCCTGCAAATGCTCAGTGTGTGTGTGTGTGTGTGTGTGGGTGAGCAGCATTGGTGTGTGTAAGTCTGTGTGAGGGAAATTTCCCTTTTGGCAACTGGGAAAACACACTACAGGATGCACATTCCCCTTTCTAAACACTGATGATGTCAGCACCCTATAAGTACAGCAGGAGAAGAGAAACCTCCCAGTAATGCGAATAGCGTGCTCCGCTAATGATTCCATCTTGAGTGTCATAACATAGTTAGGTAGGGGTTTGAATCCTGCAAATGCTCAGTGTGTGAAAGGGGGTTAGTGTGTGTGCAATTCTGTATTAAAGAAATGTCCCTTTTGGCAACTAGGAGAATGCACTACAGGATGCACATTTCCCTTTCTAAACACTGATGATGTCAGCACCCTATAAGTACAGCAGGAGAAGGAAAACCTCCCAGTAATGTAAATAGCGCGTTCTGCTAATGCGTCCGTCTCGAGTGTCATAACATAGTTAGGTAGGGATTTGAATCCTGCAAATGCCCAGTGTGTGTGGAGGGGGGTTAGTGTCTGTGTGAAAGAAATGTCCCTTTTGGCAACTAGGAGAACACACTACAGGAAGCACATTCCCCTTTCTAAACACTGATGATGTCAGCACCCTATAAGTACAGCAGGAGAAAGGAAACCTCTTAGTAATGTGAATAATGCGCTCCGCTAATGTGTCCGTCTTGAGTGTCATAACATAGTTAGGTAGGGGTTTGAATCCTGCAAATGGCAAGTGTGTGTGGGGAGGGGTGGAAGTAGTGTGTGTGTGCAATTACATGTGTGAGAGAACTGACCATTTTGCCAACCAGTACAACACACCAGCTGCTGCATATTCCAATCTCTACACAGAGATGATGTCAGCACCCTACAAGTACAGCAGAAGAGGGCAAATCTCCCAGTAATGCAAATAGCACGCTCTGCTACTGCGTCTGTCACTACTGTCATAGCACATTTAGTTATGGCTTTGAATTCCACACATGCCACGTGTGTTTTTGTCACACAGAATGCCCATGTGTGTGGGTTGTTGTTCACAATAATGCATGACATCAATTAAACCAGTAATGGCAATGGACACAGATGATGTATGTGTGTGCCAAATACACATATGTACCTGTGACCTTCAATAGTTACCATGTCTGACGCCTGCCACATGTGAGTACATGGTATTTGCACTGGATAACATTATGACTGTGGTCTTCTGTGCGGGTGCTGCATGTGGTATGTGTATATACAGTGTGAGATGTAGATGGTATCATCCTAGCAGTGAGGGATACACATCTGGTCTGGGGCATATAGTCTACATGTTGTTGATGAACAGGTGCTGCATGTTTTCACCTGTTGTGGGAGTGGTTACAAGTTGTTCCATAGCAATGCAGTGACTACATGCTAGGAACCTTTCAGCTAGGGTGTTGTAGCTACAGTAATTCATCAGCATTCAGTAATATGTCAGCATTCCTCGTGAGGGTATGATGCCAACCAAGGTCAGGGTCATACCAGCCTGTGCCACATGCTCAGAGAGCCCTTCCATGTTCCCTATCATGTAGTCCAGGGAGGTACATCACAAGTCAGCCATAGTGGCATGGACAATGACTGAGTCATATGTGTCCATGCCTCTGACTGACCTGTATGTATGCTTGTGTTATGTGGTGGACCATAGAGACCCATGGGCATATCACTGTGACCTTCACCTTGTCCAGCCTGGTGAGCGTGACCTCACTGTACTAGACAATAAAGGTACCTAACACAACTGTAGCAGGTGTGTTGTCTAGCCGTACAGGCTGTGACTGTTTGGCACACAGGATTTGTGTGCTATGTGTTATGTGTGCTGTGTTCTGGCATAACGTATGCCTGTGTGCCAGCTGCAGAGGTGTCTGCTGCTCAGGCAGGATGCTATTCTTAGGCTCCATGAATGGCCCAGTGTGTAGACGTGTTTGTATAGCTGTCAGTGTAGGTCTACATCAGACTGGTATTATAGTCACTGTAGTATTTCATGCCACCTGACAGGTTATGCCAGTACTGGGTTCAGAGTGCTTAGTCCCCAGTTTGGCTATGTGGTTGCATCTCATACATGTGTTGTACGTCCATGTGTAGGGGAGAGGGTTGACTGTGTACATGTGGCAGCTGTGACATTGCCACATGACCCACATATTCCACAACTGTAACATAGAGGTGACTGACAAGTGACCTTTGCACATGCTACCATAGTATTGTGATTGCCATGGTGATTAACAGCACATAGGGCCAATGGGGAACAAGGTACATAGGTTCATAGGTTCATAGGTTCATACTAGGCTATCTGCCCTAGGGCATTTATAAACCTAGCCAGAATGTGTTTGGCTTTTGCCACCCATTGTAAATTTATCTTGCTATGCCCTTTTTCGAGGTTAGTAAACTGTGCCTCTGTCTAACAGTGACACAGAAGTGATACCCAGGGTAAACCTACAATGTCCCATCCACTCATCAAGATTCCTCTTGAAGAGAGTCAATGAGGGACTCTGCCTAACCTGGACTGGGATTTTATTCCAGAGTGAAGGGAGCCTCTGGGTTATGAATCTGTCCCTCCAGCATGTCCTATTTATTTCAGTGCTGATGTTCAAGTCTTTTGAGTGTGTAGCTCAATGGGATTTGGATATTCTGAGGTGCAGCATGCCCATTAATTCCAGGTTGGACATGGCTTTATACGTCAGGCACAGATTGCCTCTGAACAGGCGGTATGCCACTGAGTAGAGCTGGAGTTTCTTTAACTGGTCAGCATATAGCATCTGTTTGAGCCCTTTGATCCTCTTGGTGAGGTACTTTTGGAGTCTTTCCAGTTGCTGCAGGTGTCTGGTAAGGTACATCCCAACTGGGGCATTGTACTCAATTATGGGCCAGATGAGGGATGAGTAAAGAGGCAGGATGACCTCCCCTGATCTAGATGTGAATCCCTTCATGATTAGGTGGGCTATATAAAATGTTTTTCTAACCACTTTGGCCACGTGGTTGTCAAATGAGAGATTGCTATCAACTTGGGTCCCCAGGTCCCTAATTACTTCTTCTGTACTTAATGGATTACCACCTATGTGGTACTTTGTGAGCACTTTGTTTTTGCCAAAGGGGATGACTATACACTTGTTGGCATTCAGCTTGAGGCCATGGCTCTGGCACAAGTTGTCTAATTCTATGAGGCCCTTTTGGAGGATGCTTGTGTCGGCTGGAGAGTCAATTATGGCGGCCAGTTTTCAGTCATCTACAAATTTGGTCAGCCACAGTCCTTCCATGTTGGCCTGTACCTCCGAGAAATATATACCAAACAAGAGAGGTCCCAGGACTGAGCCTTGTGGGACACCACTTGTAACTGGTTTGGAGTCTGACATGGCTCCAGCAATTCTAACCATGTGGGTTCTGTCCTTGAGCGAGTGTGCAATCCATCTAGTGACATAGGGGTTTATATTTAAGCTGGTGAGCTTCTCCAGAATACCCGAGTGGGGTATTGTATCGAAGGCTTTTGCAAGGTCCAGGTAGGCTGTGTGGACCACCTTCCCCTCGTCAATGGCCTTGGTGACTGTTTCAAAGAAATCAACCAGGTTTAAGAGGCAGGATCTACCCTTAACAAAGCCAAACTGGGTATGATCCAGTGTCTGTAGGTCCCCAATATCTTTATTTATGGGGTCCATGATGATACTTTGCATAGCTTTGCAGACCAAGCTAGTCAGGCTTATGGGGCGATAGTGTCCGGGATCTGTTGAGGCACCACCTTTATGGAGAGGGACCACTGTTGCTGTACGCCACTCTTTGGCCACATATCCTGTAGTAAGGCTGGGATTGAACAGTAGTTTTATGTTTGCGTGTAGCTCTTCTTGGAGTTCATGTAGGACACAGCCCAGGACACTGTCTGGTCCCATTGATGCTGTGTTTTCTGCTTTGGAGAGGGCAGCTCTTACCTGAGCATCTGAGATGTCAGGTGGGCAGCACTGTGCTGGGATAAATATTTGCCCTTTCGGTGTGGAGGGAGGGAAGAAGTTTACGCTGAACCTGTCAGCTAGGATGTTGGCAATGTCTGTGGGTTCGGTGTTTCTTTTGACATTTTGGACCACCTCTGAGCATATCTGGGAATTACCACCCAGGTTCCTAACATAACTAAAGAAAGCCTTGTGATTATCCTTAGTGTCCTGTGTAATTTTCTCTCGAAGCTGGCCTTAGATAATTTTATGTGTGCCCGTAGTTTATGCTAATACTGATCAGTGATGCCTTCCCTTTTTGGGATTTTGCTGTATCATTTAGTAGCTTCCTCCTTCTATTGTATAGTTTGTTTATGGCTGGGGTCCACCAGACAGGACGTCTTCCTTTGGAGGATTGGGTCTTGGTTTTATATGGGATCGCATGATCCATGCATTCCTGAAGGTGTCCATAGAAAGCGTTTATAGAGGAATCTGCGGTCTGGGCCATATTTTCCACAGGCCCGGGGGCTTTGAAGGTTTCCACCTCGGTTTTGAGGAGTGTGAATTTGCTTTAGAGAAGTTGTTCACTGTGGTTTTCTGGGCAGGGTGTGGGGTCAGGATGTGAATATCCAGTGAGATTAGTTTATGGTCTGATCTTACCAGTGAGGGATACACTTCTGGTCTGGAGCATAGAGTCCCCATGTTGGTGATGATCAGGTCCAGTATGTTTTCCCCTCTTGTGGGAGTGGTAACAAGTTCTTCCATAGCATTTGAGTTCATAAATTCTAGGAATCTTTGGGCTAGGGTGTTGGAGCTAGAGTCATGCTCCCCGTCTATGTTTGTGTAGTTGAAGTCACCCAATATAATGGTGTTTGGAGAGACCTTCATATTTTCCACTGTTCTCAGGAAGGCCGAGTGCGGTTCTTGGGTTTGGGAGGGTGGTCTGTAGCAGGCTATAACCTGGAAGGCAGTTTTACCCACTGTTAGTTGCACATGGATAGTCTGTGATGCTTGGTGCTTTGCCACCAACCTGGAGGTGTGGGTATCTTTGATGAATATCGATACTCCCCCTCCTTTTGTGGTTTGGTCCAAGTCTTGGGGCTGAAAAGCATGGTATGAGGTATAACCTGGTAGTGCTGGGGTGCTCTCGGTAGCCCTGAACCAGGTATCTGTTACTGCACAGATATCGATGTTCTCCATGCTAAGGAGAGTTTCGAGTGCGTGCATCTTGAGGTTTAGACTTCTGGCGTTGAGTAGCATTACTCTTAGTTTCTTATCCTTTGTGATACCTATGGAGGTGGGTTTGTCTTTTGAGCCTTGCCTAATAAAGGCAGTATGGGGGTAGCAAGAGCCTTTGCCAATATCCGAAAGCCCAGGGGTGACAGGTGCGAGCTGTCCCTAGCGAAGCAGGTGGTTCAACAGAGGGTGAGTATGTGAGGGTGTAGTGCCTGTGATTAGTTAGCAGTGGCATATATGACTGCTCACATGGACAAATGCCAGGTAAGTCATATGCAATGTGTCACAGGCAACGTACATGTGAACAGGACAAACAGTGACGTTCTGTCAAGTGAGACATGGGCATACATATAGTAAGCTATGCAGATGTCACTAGGAGACCACAGAAGCTCTGTAACTCTGCATTGCAGGTGGGATCAGTATTCCAGGGTAACTGCAAGCAAACATGCATGCAAACAAAGCTACAGTAAGCAGGGCTGCATGTATTCCATTGTACAACAAACAAGCTGTACCACTTCCAGTAGGTAACACTGCAAATATGCAGGCACTATGCACATGTACATGGAAATACACAGGTCAGATGGCTAGGGTCCAGTCTCAGCATACACAAGTGTACAGACCATGTACCGTCAAGATATACAATAACTGGATGGAAACCCATGTGCTCATACCTGCAGTACTACACATGTCAAATAGCAGACACTCAGCCTTCACTCAGTGGTTCCATACTTAGTAGGATGTATGCTACCTGGCCTGCCACCACAGTATCCCTGACATGTATGGGGACTCTCCCTCCTGTGACAGTTAGTTTTGTGTGTTGGGGCTGTCTAGCATGGTATGAGATGTGAGCTTGCAGTGCTAGGGTGCTCCTATGTGTCCTGTACCAGTCGTGTAGTACTGCACACATATCAACATCCTCAAACATTCGCATTGCAGAGTCCATTGTGGGCAACATGCCACTTGCAGTTTACATGTCCATCATTGCGTATTAATACTTTCATTACCTTATCCCCTGTGCTACCTATGTATGTAGCCTTCTGTTGACATCCTTACCACCAGTATGCCAACATGTGCAGATGATACACTATGGTACTTACCATGGGTGTAGACAATGGTACATGACAATCATACCCTTACTGCATCAGGCATGTTGTGATATACCCACAATTATATCAGCACACAGTACTGTTAACAACATGATACTATTACTACACATCTATGTAGTCATCCTGTGCATCAGCAACATGTTAACCTGTACCTGCACTGATGTTACAGATTGCAGGAGGTGGCACAGTTTCATCATATGCACAGGGTGTGAACTTGGTATGCCTGAGTCAGCCACCGATACCACCAATTGACATGTATGTGTATGTGTGTTGGTGAGGGACAGCAGTACAAGATGGGGCAATGTTGATGCAGTGTGTGCGTGTATGCGGTAGCCCTAGGTGTTGTCAATTCACATGTGTGTATGGATGCACACAGTTCCACCTCATGGCTGCCATATACTGGTGTTTGTGGACAGCCACAGACTGTACCTGCCAGGTCATACAGATCAGTGCCTCTGGCCACGGACAGTACCTGTGCCTTGCAGGGGTGCTACGGACCGTATCCGGTACCAACCCAAACTGGGTACTGTCATCAGAAGCAGGTGTTCGTTGACTGGACACAGATCCCTGTTGGGCCTGTCCAGAGCCATGTGCACGTGGTCTCCTGGGGCGGTCTGATGACAGCACAGACCCAGCATTGCTGGGGCTGCTGCTGGCACTATGGGGGTGGCCGCGGCCCTGTTGTCATCCATGACAACTGCCAGCTGTTGCTGTTGCTGGCATATGCCCACGTAGACACCTCAACCATCCACCATCGCCCTGACTCATGGACATGCAGTTGTGGAACCGGTCTAATATGTCCCCACAACATCTGTCTATGACATCGGTGAAATTACGGATGGCAGCCGCAATGTCACGCATACTGTCAGTCATGGCTGTGTGACATGCTGTCAGCTCCCTCAGACCCTGTCTGGTGTACCATTCCATATGTGACTGTGCCTGCATGACAGCCCAAAACATAGCTGAAGTTGTAAGTTCTCTGTGGGCACGTCTGACAGGGGCAGTACGCCCACGGATGCTCCCACGAGAAACCCTGGACATCTGTCTGTGTGGTACCATCTCAGGGCCATGCCCATGGCTGCTGTGTAGGGACGCATGTGCCACAGATACCACATTACCCTGGTCAATGCCCATTGTATGCTGTCCATCACCTAGGGACATTGGTGACAAAGGGTGTATTGGCAGGATAACTGTGCGCATTGATGGGGTTGACAGCTGTGTACTGTCAATCGGCTGACCAATGTCGGACCCTGGCATACCTTCCTCTACCATTACACAAATGTCATCATTATCAGTACCCATGGCACCTGATTCAGGTTCCCTGCTGCATGACACCAGAGCAGCACCAGAACCTGTGGTCGGGAAACAGGAAACACAGTTTACAATGTCTACACAATATTAACAGTGATGCACACATCCACACATGCACAGGTCCACACATGCACACCTGCACACATGCACATATGCACAGGTGCACACATGCACACATGCACATGTGCACATGTGCACACATGCACACATGCACAGGTGCACACATGCACACGTGCACACATGCACACGTGCACAGATGCACAGATGCACACATGCACACATGCATACGTGCACACGTACACATGCACACAGTTGCACACAGTTGTACACTACTCAGTATGCAAGATATCAACACACAGACACAGACACACCTGCATGCATACACAGAGCACTACTCAGTGAGCCTAATATTACTATTACTATCAAGACTATTAAAGGTATTGTTAATACACACTCACCAGCATGGATAGGCTGCATTGCTGTTACACCGGAGGGACCTGCAGAAGTGAGGAAACTAATGTCAGTGGGCACAACTGTGCCATTGTTACTGAGTATGATACAGGTCAGTAGTACAACAGTCGCCTTTCACAGGTCAGCTGCTGATATTGAGGATATCACACTTGCACATTAAATACTATGATGACAGCTACAAACCAAGGACATACCTCACACATGCATTAACTACCAGTGTACACAACAGTCAACTATACATATGGCATATTACCTGCACGCTCATAGTCTTGCTGCTGTGTGGCTCAAGCCTCCATCATAATGCATGTCTGCTGCTGTTGTTGTTGTTGGCAGACTGGAGCCACTACACTCATGAGTAATCCCTCCAGTCTGGTGAGTGGGGGATGTGTAGCCACCCCACCACCTGTGGCGACCTGTTGCCTGTGGATATCCGACGCACGCTGATGGACATTTCAGATTAAATCACTGCAATGATGTCGTACCTGATCATATGTCCTATTATGCGTGCCTATGTCATTTACCCGACAAACCACGTCTTGCCACAGTGTAGCCTTCTCCTGCTGATTCTGGCTGGTGCGGGAAAAGAGTACTGCATAATCCCACACCAGGCTCTGGTGTATCTCCTCATCCTCAGCTGCAGAGTAAGCTGGATTTTGCAGGTGAGCCATGTTCCTGAAAAAGGAAATAACATGATATCAGCAATATATGTCAGCAGAATTTGGCACACATACTACACATGCTACTCGACTGTTATGATATGACATATCTCACATATATAGCATCTGTCTGTCTATTGGTGGATACAGATGTAAATGGCCAGGTATCAGTGCTCAGCCAGCAACTGTGCAACAGTACCTGGCACACTCCATACGACATACTAACAAACCCCAGCAGTCAGAACACTGATTCAGGCCCAGAGCACCTCCTCACTCTGGGGGTTTGTATCTAGGTACTGTATGGGCTACATCATCAACTACAGTGAGCTGACCACAAACTAATTGTCCTGGATATACATATCCCACCTCCACCACCAGCACAAACGACTATAGTGAATAACATTGCACATGCAAACTTTACACTTTGTAACAGTGACATGGTATCCTTTCAGCCCACTGGGCCAGTGGAAGACACAACCCACAATGCTGACCCCTTCACAAATGATTTCTACGGACATCTCCGAGAATGCATGGATCATGCAATTCCATATAAGACCAAGACACTCTCCACAAAGGGACAGCATCCTGTCTGGTGGACCCCAGCCATAGACAGATTGTATTACAAAAGATGGAAGCTACTGCAAGACAGAGCATAATTCCATAAAGGGAAGGCATGTCTGAGCAGCACTAGTAAGGATCTATTTTCCCTCATACAAACATCCATGGGCAACTTTGAGAGGGGAAATCAACAGGGACACTACAGATAACCACAAGGCCTTCTTCAGTTATGTTAGCAACCTGGTCAGAAACCCTCCACTATGCTCATAGTTAGTACACAACAACAAATAATTCACTGAACCCACAGGTATTGGCAACATTGTGGCAGACAGGTTCAGTGCAGGTTTCACCCCTCCCTCTCCCCCAAAATAGACATAGTTATCCCAGCTGACTGTAACCTCCCTGTCATCACAGATGTCCAGGTGAGAGCCGCCCTCAGGAAAGCAGAATACACAACATGAATGGGACCTGATGGTATCCCCGGTTGCATGCTACATGAACTCCAAGAGGAGCTAAACACACATATAGAAGTGCTATGTAACACTAGCCTGACTACAGGATATGTACCAGTACACTGGCGCACAGCAGCAGTGGTTCCACTCCACGAAGGAGGCACCTCTACATACCAATATAATACAACACAATACAATACATTACAATACAATACTATACAATATGCTATTGCCCTTGGGACTACAGCAGCATACTGTTCTGCTACCCTGACCATTGTGACACATGTGGTGTGATGGTACCTGCTGCTGTCAAACAGTTACACAGGGTGACTCATATGGCATATTACCTATCTGACTAACATTCAGCAGGGGTATGTGTGACATGTACTCATGGGGAGTCTTGCTTCTTAACACTGTGTGGTTTATTGCAGGGTATGTCTTATCTGTGGGTAGGAACCTGTACCTCCACCATGTGCTCTCTATTGCAGTGGCACGGACGACACACAGCAGTCATTTAGGTTGTGGATGGTGTGAGGTGTTACTATGGTTGTTGGACATCTGTCATGGGTGTGACTTAAGTATGTAAATCCAGGAGTGGTAACCTCTATGTGGGTAGTATGTGTGTACTCTGTGGTGTTGTCAGTCACTGTGCATTGGTAATGTGTTTGAGTGCATTGTCACAGTGTTGTACATGTCACTGTGTCCTTCTCCATATCTGTAGCTGTCATGTGAGGTACATATCGTGGCAGCCATTGTGTGATGTGGAGGGGTACACTGACCTACATGTCCATAGCTGACACACCATGTCTGCTGAAACAGACCATGTGCAGGTATTCCAGGAATAGTCTGCCACTGTGAATATCATTGGGGGGACTATTGTACACATTTATGACCCTGTTCACCCCTGACACATGCAGTGGTGGGCAGCCAATGACATATCTGGTGGTTACTGGTGTAGGTGATTTGAAATGGGGTATGGTACTCCAGTTTTGACACTGGGGTTCACTCCATGCCTTTGTCACCAGGCACCTGTTGCAATACATCTGTACACATGTGCCTCACTCAGAATATATATACATCTCTCTCTCTCTCTCTATCTATATATATATATATATAGATATATATATATATATGCATATATATATATATATATATATATATATATATATATATATCTGTCTGTATACATATACATATATATATATATTGATGTACATATATTGCTACAGATATGGAGAGAGGGGTGTGTGTGACAGAGAGGGGGTGAGAGTGACAGAGGGGGTGGGACAGGGGGTGTGTGAGGTCGTCATATACAGTCATACCTGTAGATAGTCAGATCTGTCTGTCTATGTATATGTATCTACATATATCTATATCTGTATGTGTGTATTACATATATATGTTTGTACATATTCTATCTATCTACATCTGTCAATGTATTCCTACATCTCTCTCTATGTATGTATACATATATGCATATTATATATATATATATATATATATATATATATATATATATATACATACATATTTTGACGTACACACGTATCCGTATGATAGATAGGTATATCAACATGTTTGTTTACCATACTGTATACACACACTAACATACTGCTAAACATACATAACTGTGAAACCTACTTTGTACATTGCACTACAACCTACATTCAACCTACATTGATATGTGCACAAAGATGCTCTCACATACAAATGTATGTACAGCCTTCACTGATAGTTGCTGTTTGTCCCCTGCCCTTTGCACATCTTCATATACATATGGATACAGACCAATGACACATATGGAGGGTTCACAGTATGTAGACTTTTATAGTATTACTTTACATTACCTGTGTTTGTCACAGCTGCTTGTGTTGCTGTCTGGTTTCTTGTCCTGCTGCTCCACTTGCCAGTTGTCAGCTTTCAGGTGGCTGTTGCTGACCAGTTTTGTTTGTGTATGTTTAATTTTGTTTTTCTGTCTCTGTCTCTCTCTCTCTCTCTCTCTGTCTCTCACTACCTCCTCAGGGTGCAATGAAAGTATTGCATGTGTGGACTGGGAGTACAGCATGCTTTTGTAGGTATCTGCATATGTCCATGTGATGGCCTCTGCACCAATTGTTAGCCAGCATTTGCTAATTGCATGCAGCCAGTTGTGTACTAATTGCAGTTTTCACTGTGATTTCAGAACAGTGCTATAAAAAGGTATGTGAGATAGGCATAGCCCTTTCAGATTTTAAGGGCAGGGACCATGCTGGTATGCTGTGGACACTGTTCTGTGAGTGTAAAGGTTGGTATCTCTCTCATATTTCCAGCTGTGTTGTAGATTAACATTTCTCCATTCATTTCTCCAG
The DNA here is from genome assembly GCF_019279795.1 of Protopterus annectens. Classification (NCBI taxonomy): domain Eukaryota; kingdom Metazoa; phylum Chordata; order Ceratodontiformes; family Protopteridae; genus Protopterus; species Protopterus annectens. Next base: position 644,547,457 of record NC_056725.1, read on the forward strand.
TTTCCTGTACTAACTGTGTATGTACACTGACACCTAAGACTACTACTACTGTTAATGTGTGTGTGTGTGTGCTTTCCTGTGGGACATGTGGTGTAACTGGTGTATAGCAGTGGCTCTTGCACTTTGTTGCTATGGCTTCAATATTTGCCCTTTACAGTCACTACTTGTATGCCTGCTAGGTGTCCTGACTGTAGTGTGCTGCTGTGGCTTTCCTATTTTCCATGTACATTCACACCTTGGAATGCTTGCTATATCTGCTAGGGTGTTACAGCATGCAGTGTGGTCTGGCCATGGTGTGGGCCTTGATATCTATTAGGGTATTTGAGTATGCTGCTGAGCAGGCCCCAGAGACTCTCAGGTGCATCTGTTATCTGCCTCATGGAATGGTACATATCAGTGGGGTACACCCATTAAATTGTCTGGTATTCTGCAGTTGTGACTGTGGGATAGCATGAGCATATGTATTACTACACTATTTCTGCTGTGCAAGTGGTGCATACTTTCAGGACTTCATAGTTACCATTGCATGTGTTGTAACACCTTTCTGCCTACTGTTTGTACATTTCACATGGAGTCTGTTGGGCATCCCTGTAACTCAGTCACTGTTGCTATGTCTAGGCTCTTAACTATTCAATTATGGTGGTGTCAGACCTCTCATGTGTACGAATATTTGCAGGTTGTCCACATTTCTGCCTCATATTTTGGTCAATATCTCATGCACAGCTCTTTCTGGCAAATCACTCTGGGCTCAAGTCAGAATATAGTGACAAACATTTAAGTTTCAGACTTCATACCCTTCCAAACATTCAACAAAATGCAGAATCTGTTACTCTCTGAACTGTCTAAGATTGTTGTAACATTATTTGTAATGTGTCCCTGGTTTTGGCCCTTTGCTCCACATATTTTATTACTTGGTCCGGATGTGTTCCTGTAACAGGTTGTGGGGTATGGGCAGTGATTATCCTGCTGTGATTATGTGTGTTGCTTGCAAGGTGCTTCAGTGACATTATTATCGACTAGCTACCAACTAGCATGGCTGTTTCTGTTCACACACTGCTATTATAGAAATCCACTAGATTTTACAGTAAATATACATGACATGCTTTGTGTACTACACATCCTATATTCCCTTTACATTCATTCCTACCATTACATGATATATTTATTGTAGCACAATGTGCTTATATAACAGTCATGGCTTAGTGGTAAGTCATGCAGACTAGTGTTTCCTGGGTTCGGGACTGACAGTGGGATTTTATTTTGCTTTTGAACAGACTACAGGACCTGTCATTCAGAGTGACTAAGGCACTTTTAAGCAGTTGTAACCGGGTTAGCGCTGGTTTGCACGGAGCTCCCGCATGCGCACTGGCGTTCAGCTCCGCGCACACCCGCTTACAACCGCTTAAAAGTGCTTCCTCTTGCTAGCACCCGCGCTATTTTCTTTGAGAGAAATGAAAATGGGGAGACAGGAAAGTGGTGAAAAAGGGGTCACAAAGAGGGTAAGACAGTAGGGAAACAAGCTTGGGTTTTGCAAGAGGGATGTAGGTAAGGCCCATAGCTGCCCATTTCTTCATCAGCAACAGCTGTGCATATGTTTGTAATTTGGTGTGAGATTTGAAACCTTCCACCCCTGAGAGAGGTGTAAGGACAACAATAATACTTGTTGTACAGCCAATTGTAATTGACAGTTTCCATGTCCAGCAGACATGTGTGCGAAGAGGGCAGCTATTTATGGGACGTAATTTTTTTGTGGGTACAGAGTGCCCTTTTTTTTTTTTTTTTCAGGTGAGAGTGGGTATGTCAGGTAAAGGAAGTCGGTATAGCTGAGGAGGTAGGTTGGGTAGGTCAACAGACAAGACAAACAAGACACATACAGGGGCGGTGTATGACACATGTGGGGGGGGTTACACAATTGACGGGGACGGATGTTTGGATATCCAGAGCCCATGAGCCCACAGATGGCAACAGTGGAACTGATATCCCCACCCATGGGCAGTTGCCACTGTGCCTTCACTGCCCAGGACGGGGCTGTGCTGGGGGCTGTGTAGGCCGGGCAGCAGGAATGCCCATTAGTTGTGCCACCTGTGCCTCAAGCTGGCGTAGGGGCCCAAGAACAGCTTCCTGGATCTCCCTACACACCACAGTCCGGACGCTACGGAGGGTAAATGGTGGTTCTCCTCTGGCCACACTTGCAGAGGGGGGATGAGCCCCATCCTCTGCAGCGCTTCCACCCGCAGGTGTTACAGGGCCACCGGAGGAGGGTCCGGACTGGACATTACTGCCAGGTGCACTCGCCAGCTGATGTGGGAGAGGTGGGTCCGCTGGAACCCGCCTTCCCTGTCGTCCTATGTTTTGCATTATGTCATGACAGTTTGGGTTAGTAACATACAATACCATTCGCAATTAGTTGTAACAGCATGCATTAGTATTCCCATTAACCAAACACCCAGATATTCACACCATTGAACAGAGAGCATAACACATGCATAATTTGAACAGCAATACACAGTCCAACAACATGCAGGGTTGATTGATGGCAACAGGCCATCAAGTTTGGATGTATGAACAGGGCAGATGCATCAACGTACATGCAAATATGTATGACCCAACAGGACAAATGTCCAGGGGTGTTAATTGTGATTGCACATACCAATTTCATGTGGAATGGATTATATGTGGTTATAGGGTAGAGTGAAGAAAATATAATTAACACCTTCAAATACCAATACATATGCTGTACATTTCTAATAGCTGCAGATATATACACACTACAGTTCTACCTACAGTTTCCTATGTGATAACTACTTCAAGTTGGTGATAGGAATGTTACTGCTACATCAATATACATTTTCATTTTTATTCATACACATTCATATCTGGCTCTGTTCAGCTACATCATCCTGCTACATTTGCTTTATATAGCTATAGACAACTGTGGATGTTTGGTATTTCAGACAATCATACTATCTGCATATTGCAGACTGAGAGCAACATATCAAGATTTTGGGATACACATTCCAGCTGCAGGAACATTTTGAACATATTTCGCAGTTTGGTTCTGCTTGTCACATTCATTTCATTCTGTACTGATTGCTGTATACTTTATTCAGGAGTTATTACTACTTTATTGGTGGATTCATAACTCTTTCTCACACTCTCTCACTTGTTTTATTTTTACAATTCAGGATGGTACTTACTTCTAGGCTTTATTGACATGTTTTACCTGTAGTTATTACAATCCTTTCCAACAGTCTCACTTCTGTCATGTTTCGGTATTTCAACAGGGATATATTTCACACATGTGTTTTGCTCATCTTCTGCAGCTGTACTTTTTAGCCTGCTGCAGGTTGTGTACTATTATATTACAGGTAGGGCATCTTTATTTCAGACTTTATTTCAGACATTTTCATTTTTCTGTTTGGATTACAGACTGCAACACACTTTTGTAATCAAGCAATACTTGCAAACACTCTTACACTGTTACTTGCACATTTTATTACTTAGTGACACTGCACTCTTTTGCTAACTGTCATAATTTTATATTTATTTACAGTTACAGGGAGAGGATTACTGACCTGCCTGGTGGTGCAACCGCACCAGCCTATCGCCATAGGCTCTGCGGTTCGCAGAACGGACACCTTCAGCTGTAACATAAATAAAGTAATATTGGAATACACATCTCCATAATATCAGCTAGGTTAATTTCTTACATACATAATTAGATGTAACTTACTCAGTAGTGGGGCGTTGGGCATTTGCCGGGCCTCCTGGATCCAAAGGTTCAGTTGATCCTGCTTGCACCTCTTCAGGTCTGCATGGTGGTGATGGACCTGCTCACCAGTCCTTGGAATTGGTAAGATCATGAGCCAACCGGTCCCACGCCTCAGCCCTATATGCTCCCCACAGGACCTGGCCCTGCATGAGTTGGGCCTCATGACTGTGGACAAGGAGCCAAACCATATATCTGGACTCCTCAATGCCCCACCTCTGTGCTCGGAAGCAACTACCCTCACCTACTCCTGACATTCTGGCTGCAAGTTAGTTCTACAATCGGTTATGCTGTGTATTCCCGCCTATGGGGCTGATATATGCCGTTTTTCCCGCACTTATCTGTGATTGGCCATTTTGAAATTGTATCAGCTTCACAAAACCTGCTTTGTCATGCTCCTCTTTCTATTCATTCCTATATATTTGCTATTACTGCATTTCTAAGTACAGCTGTTATGGCTTAGTGGTTCAGTACCTTGACTATGGTGCATAGTATCCTGGGTTCAAACCTTGCCACTGCTTTTTATATTTTATGACTGTCTAGACAGGCTAGGAGGTGTGTCTGTGTAAAGGCAGTTTTGTTACAGCTTGCTCAACATTGCCCGTCGGTTAGCTTGTTGGCACGGTGCACAGCTCTGCACAAACGGGTTACGCTGGTTTACGCTTCATTTGGCTGTCAGCACGCATATTATGCTCAGCTCAGCTAGGGGCACACAGTTTCAGTGTGTTAAACATGGCTCACCTACGGGCACTCATTTTGCACCTGTTAAACCACTGCTCACCTTCGGGCACTCATTTTACACCTGTTAAACCACTGCTCACCTTCGGGCACTCATTTTACACCTGTTACACCACTGCTCACCTTCAGGCACTCATTTTACACTTGTTAAACCACTGCTCACCTTCGGGCACTCATTTTACACCTGTTAAACCACTGCTCACCTACGGGCAGATGCACTCAACTTGTTAAACTGTGGCTCAGCTATAGGCACATCTGGTATTTTTTATTATTTTGTTATCTCACATTTCTTCAAAATAAATGGCCTATTTCATTACATTTTACATAAAATATAATTTTATATGTGTACATATATGTCAGGGACTTGTTTCCTGCTTATTTCACTAAAAATAAAAATTGATGGTGTGGGGACTCAAACCATGACTGCCTGCTCTTCAGCCAATGTCTCTACCATTACACTATTGCTTGTTGGCTTACTTTGCATAGTTAGTTCTTATATGCTTTTCCACTTACTGCTAACTGTGGCTGAGCTACGGGCACGCCCGCACAAATGAGCGCACTCACAGGCAAACATCTTTACAATTTAAAAAAAATATAACATGTTCATTTATATAATTTTATGTTCATAGTGTCTGTGGGGACATGTGTTGTGTTGTGTTTATTCACATTTCCATGTACTCTGTTGTGGGGGTTTACTTTAGGCACTTTTACTCTTCTGGGGGCGTGTCCGCTTGCAGGGCTCGGCCTACAGACACGCCCCCTACTGTCTTCCACGGACCGTGTAAGCCTTAGGTGTGATTCAGCATGCCCTCATGCATATGCATGACATGCTGACGTCACACTGTTTAACTGCAGCCTCCGTGTAAGCCTTGTAACTCTTACACGGAGGCTTCGTGAATCCTGCCCAATGTCTGATATATGTATACAAGTATGATATTTATGTATAGAAGCCTATCTTACTGCTAAACAAATATATATATAAAACTTGGTGGTAGGCAGACAGCAGGCATCAGTGACAATTGTAAGCTTTTATTTTATACAATGAAGTACCATATATTCTCAATCTGGGTTAAGTTATTAACAGAACTATCAATGACACATATTTAGAATTGTGGCAAAAATAAATAAATAAATAAATAATATTTTCTTGTCTACTGACCACTGTATTTGGGTCAGCTGACATTCCTGAGCTGTTTGCTTAGCTATCTTATGAAATGCTATGCCCCTATGTTACTTTTTATTTATTATTTATTTGACATTTGTTTACCAGGACAGTCCAACTGGGCACAGACCCATTTACAGTGGATGCCCAGAGGAAAAGCCCCAGTAGATACAAATAACAAAAGACATAGGTTGTAAACTTATTCAGTAGTAGCATAAACAAAACAGCACAAAATATACATAATACAAAGTTATACATAAAAAAACACATATAAAGGAGCATAACTAGTACATAAAAATAGTAGCAAATAAACAATTATTTCATGTGTTATATATTGAGAATCATGAATTTAAGTAGATGTGACTGTATCTCTATTACTAGTATGCAAAGCACTGTACATGCTATAGGTGAGGAGTTTGGGTACAATGAGATAATTAGGGTGAGAGTGAAAAGGATATGTGAGCAATGCTTGAAATATTTGCATAAAATATGCAAATATGCATAATATTATATTTATTGTTAAATTTCACAGCAAAGTGGTGAAAGTGAGACATAAGGTAGCAGTTAAATGTTTCTTAGCATTATGCACTTTTCAGTGTGATACTTTGGAGTACAATATGAACACTTTCTGGCTAGAACTGCCCCATCTCCTCCTTCTCTCCCAGCTCCAAACCATACACTCAATTCTTTACCAGCCATCTTTCTGTCCAGCCTTACACTCTATCATCTCCCACTATACTCCTGCAAGAAACCTCCGAAGCTCTTCCCTAGACCTCTTAAAAATCTATAAGCCTAAATCTACATCTGGATGTAACTAATACAGCTACCATCCCTTTACTGAATGGAACAAACTTCCCATCGAAATTCGAACAAACATGCATCCAAAACAATTTAAACAAACTCTAAAAGAATATTTCAACAGGAAATGGACCTGCCAATGCTCAACCCCCCCTTGGAAACTTTTACTACCACTTCTCTAATCTAATTTTTTCCTTTTCACTTTACTTGTACTATACCCTGTTTAGATTAATTGCAACAATGATTTCTCCTATGTTTACTTTTTCTCATATCTTCTACTTCTTGTATAAATTGCTGTAGCTGTAATGTTGCTGTTTTTGTCAATGCCACTTTTATAATAATCCATAATCAATGACCTAATATTATATGTATTTACTGGAGCTTTTCTCCCCTGGCCTCTGCTGAAAAAGGGCTTCGGCTCAGTCAGATATTCCCAGTCAACAAATGTAAAATAAATAAATAAATAAATCTTCTTCTTCTTCTTCTTTCGGCTGCTCCCGTTAGGGGTCACCACAGCAGATCAACTGTTTCCATTTCTTCCTGTCCTCTGCATCTAGCTCTGTCACACCAACCACCTGCATGTCCTCTCTCACCACATCCATAAACCTTATCTTAGGCCTCCCCCTTTTCCTGTTACCTGGAAGCTTAATCCTTAGCATCTTTTTCCCAATATACTCTGCATCCCTCCTCAGCACATGTCCAAACCAACATAATCTTGCCTCTCTGGCTTTGTCTCCAAACCTTCCAACCTGGGCTAACCCTCTAATATACTTATTCCTAATCCTGTCCATCCTCAGCACAACCAGTGCAAATCTTAACATCTTCAACTCTGCCACGTCAGGCTCTGACTCCTGCCTTTTTGTCAATGCCACTGTCTCCAACCCATATAACATAGCTGGTCTCACTACCCTCTTGTAGACCTTCCCTTTCACTCTTACTGGTACTCATCTGTCACAAATCACTCCTGTCACTCTTCTCCACCCACTCCATCCTGCCTGTACTCTCTTCTTCACCTCTCTTCCACACTCACCATTACTCTGAACTGTTGATCCCAAGTACTTCAACTCATCCACCTTCGCCACCTCTACTCCCTGCATCCTCAACATTCCTCTATCCTCCCTCTCATTAACACACATATATTCTGTCTTAGTCCTGCTGACCTTCATTCCTCTTCTCTCTAGAGCATATCTCCACCTCTCCAGGGTCTCCTTCACCTGTTCCCTACTCTCACTACAGATCACAATGTCATCTGCAAACATCATAGTCCACGGGGACTCCTGTCTGATCTCGTCTGTCAACCTGTCCATCACCATTGCAAATAAGACAGGGCTCAGAGCTGATCCTTGATGTAATCCCACCTCCACCTTAAACGCATCCATCACTCCTACCGCAGACCTCACCACTGTCACACTGCCCTCGTACATATCCTGTACCACTCGTACATACTTCACTGACACTCCCGACTTCCTCATACAATACCACAACTCCTCTCTAGGCACCCTGCCATATGCTTTCTCTAAATCCACAAAGACACAATGCAACTCCTTCTGACCTTCTCTGTACTTCTCCATCAACACTCTCAGAGCAAATATCACATCTGTAGTGCTCTTTCCTGGCATGAAACCATACTGCTGATCACTAATCATCACCTCCCTTCTTAACCTAGCTTCCACTACTCTTTCCCATAACTTCATGCTGTGACTGATCAGTGTAATCCCTCTGTAGTTACTACAGCTCTGCACATCACCCTTATTCTTAAAAATCGGTACCAAAATAAATAAATAAATAAAGTAATTAAAGTCATTAAATTAATTACCAATATTGTTATGGAAGGTTATCATATCCCATGTTTATTCTTCACAAAATGCCTATTAACTTGTAGTTTCTAAACAAATGAGTCAAATAAAATGTTTCTAATATGTTTATGTAAAAAAAATGAAAAACAGATGCATGATTATGCAAGATATATTCTCACATAAGTAGTAGCTTTATATTTCAAATGACTTACAATTCTCTCTGTTTTTACTGATAGGTAGTTGAATGCAAAGTGCTGACTGAGTTAAGGGATGTTATGCTTTTTCTATGTTTGAAAAATTAGTGAATTGTGTCAGCTATCCATGGGAACCAGATTAACATTGCCCTGGCCTTCTCAGGCTGGGGATGAGTCTTTGCAAGCATGCCTGTGAGATAGTGTATACTGGTATTGAATGTTACAAAGATGCAGGCCAATAAATCTTAAGCACAGGTCATCTGTGTTTTAAAAAGGTATATATGTCAAGTGTTCGAGTGAAGCTCTAATTGAGGAACATGAGGGTATAAAATATTTTAAAATGTTATTTGTTAAAAGTTATGTAATGTCAGAGTTCTGCATGCATGAAATTGATAAGAAAATTTATAAAAAGTGAATGTTTTCTTTATTCTTGAAGACTGATCTGAAAATTTAAGTAGGCAGCCCCCCCACACTGTCTATGGAATAAACAAGTACTTTGTACATCCTGAAGCACTATTCTTGACTGAGACTAAAAGGTAAAACTCTTTATTATTTATTTGTGAACTTTAACATTTGGTGCCGTAAGACTTGGATTCTGAATTTTGGTATTGCTGCAGGGCACTGTGGAATAAATTCTAAGGGCCCAGCACAGGAAGTTCTTCTGTGGATTCCACGCTGCTTTGTATGGAATAGTCAGAGATTCAGATACCTAACTATTCAGGCAACGGAAATATGCTAGACTAAATGGGAAAAATGGATTTATGGAAAATGTTTTTCCTCTCTCGTAGATAATTATAGTTAAGAGTGGAATGAGTGAATAACTGTTTTGTTGAATGGCTGAGTTTGTTTGTTAGGTATATGTAAAGTAGTAGTGGGAGGACCTCACAGAAAATAAGGAAATGTTTATTAATGTGTATGCACATACAACAAAAGTGAAAATTAACACAAGGAGGTGCCTTGTGTCGATGGTGGTATACTCAGGAATAAAAGGTAAGAGGCATGAGAGATATTCTGTGTTGTTTAATGTATGAATGAAAAGAAAGAAAGAGAAAGAGAGAAAAAGATGTTAAACTTAAATCAAATTTATGAGCGTATAGCATGCTGGAATATAGGTGTATGTGTGAGGATAAATCAAATTCATGAGTCTATAGCATGCTGGGACATGTGTGTGTGTGTGTGTGTGTGTGTGTGTGTGTGTGTGTGCGTGCGTGCGTGTGTGTGTGTGTGTGTGTGTGTGTGTGTGTGTGTGTAAATCAAATTCATGAGCCTATAGCATGTTGGGACATAGGTGTAGGTATGCTGGTAAATCAAATTCTTGAGCCTATAGCATGCTGGGACATAGGTGTAGGTGTGCTGGTAAATAAAGTTTATGAGCCCATAGCATGGTGGGTCATAGGTGTAACTGTGTGAAAGTATTCTAAGGGGATCTGAAAAAATGGTCAGCTCTGGACACAGTACCTATTCACCCCATTATCCCAATTGCAATGCTGGTGCTGTAAATTTTGAGCTTGTGAGGGGATGAAAACAAGGGGATGTGCTGGGAAAAGGCTGATCGAAATATTTACTCTGTCATTGAACAATGACCAAATCCCTATCCTGTCCCTCCCTGAATGGTGTGTGATTTGATTGAGTCATTTTCTTTTCTTAATTACCAAGATCTTAATAGGGAAAATGGGAACAAAGCTAAGCAGGCAGGATCATATCCCTATACAGGGAACACCTGCATATTTTATGTATTATAATTATGGAAAGGAAAGTTGTAGGTATTTAAATGAGTTTTTTTCAGCTTACTAAAACTTGCCCTGTGAAGTATTTCCATTAAATGGAACTTATGATAAGAATAAATTAGAGAACTTGAAGGGTATTTTGGAAGAAAAGAAATAAAAGTTAAGTGGGGAACAATGGACAGTGTTTTATTCTTGAAAAACAGAAGCTCTTAAAAGGGAAAAGGAATCAGCATTAAGGTGATTACAGGATACTAATAAGAAGTTGCTACAACAGGGAAAAGAAGTTGAAAAGACAGTGCAGACCAGTAAAAAGGGACCCCTTTATCCTGTCTTAACAGGTTTGGAAGAAACTGGGGATGGCCAAAAAGCAGAGACCTCAGAAGAGGATGATACTCCTCCAGTAGCTACTGCATCCCCATCCCCATATGTACTGGTATGGGTGGCTCCTGTATAAGATTCTGCTGTTTCTCAACCCCCTGCATTTTAGACAACTGTCCAGTGGACACCAAGTCAATGTGGGACTGTTACATCTCACCCTTATTCCCTGTTTGACCCTCATCTTCATAACAGGCATTTAAAGTCAGGGAGGTTTATTTTCTTATTGTTCTCTTTCTCATTTGCAACAAGCCTCTACCTCTCCAACAGGAGCACTATTATTTGATACACCCATAACCCACCATACACGCTCATATGACAAGGTAGGATAAGAGGTTGTTGCCTCTGGAGAGGATCTTTTGGCGCCTCTTAGAGAAATATTGAGAGCCTGTTCATTACCCTTGGACCCCTGCTAATTTACATACTATGTTCAAAGGTTTTCCAAATATTAGAGAAGATCCGTTAAAATTTAAAGAGGAAATAAAAATTATAATAGAATGTTATAACCCTGCTTTAACAGTTTAAACCAGCTACATCAGGTAGTCACTTCAGATGAAATAAGAAAACAGTTACTTGAAAAGGCTGAAATAACAGATTTTATTCTCACAAGAAATGCACTAATAGACAAAAGAACAGCATTGTTAAATAAAATTACAGAGGTGTGTCAAGCTGGGACAGATTGATCTAAGATGCTATCATGTAAAAAAATAAAGGGGAAACTCCTGCAGATTATTTGGGATATCATAAAGAAGTGTTTGATAGATATTCAGGAATACCAGATCCAGAAGAACAAGCTAAGCCAGCTATTACAGATGCTTTTGTGCAGGGTTCATAGGTTCATAGATGTGTACCAGGCTAATGACCCTGGAGCCTTTATAAGCCTAGCCCATAGTATTATCCTGGCATCATCCCATCCAACCTTAGTTCCTAGTGCTTCTGTCGAGTAGAGCCACTGGAGTGATCCTTGGGGTGAATTTTCTATTTCCCATCCACTCATCAAGATTTCTCTTGAAGAGGGCCAGTGAGGTGCTCTGCTTGACATGTATGGGAAGTCTATTCCATAGCATGGGCAGTCTCCGGGTTATGAAACTGTTCCTCCAGCATGTTCTGTTGATTGTGGTAATGAGGATGAGGTGTCTGGAGAGTGTGGTGCAGAGGGATTGGGATTTTTTTAGATGTAGCATTTCTAACAGAGCTGGGTCAGACATGGCTTTGTAAGTCAAGCAGCGATTGCCTCTAAGTAGGCAATATGAGACAGAGAATAGTTGGAGTTTTTTGAGTCTGTTCATATAGGACAAGTGTTTAAGGCCTAGGATCCTCTTTGTGAGGTACTTTTGTGGCCTCTCCAGTTGTTGCAGGTGTCTAGTGAGGTACATGCCAAATGGGGCATTGTACTCGATGATTGGCCTAATGAGGGAAGAGTAGAGGGAGACAATGACCTTTTTCTTCCTGGATGCAAAACCCTTAGTAATGAGATGTGCCACATAGAAGGACTTTCTGACCACAGTGGCAATGTGGTGGTCAAAAGAAAGGTTGCTGTCAACCTGTGTTCCCAGATCTCTTATAACGCCTTGTGTGTTCAGTGGACTACCATCAGTGTGGTAATTCAAGGGCACTGGGTTTTTCCCAAGGGAGATGAAGACATATTTTTTGGCATTGAGCTTAAGGCCATGGTTCTGACTCCAGTCATTGGTCTCATTGAGGCCTTTCTGTAGGATGCCAACATCACTTGGGGAGTTATGGCTCCCAACTTGTAATCGTCTGCGAACTTTGACAGCCAGAGTCCCTTCATGTTGGCCTGGACATCAGAGAAGTAGATACCAATTGCAAGCCCCTGTACAAAATCAAATAAAGCAAGTGCTTACAGACTGGCAAAGAAAGGACCTGAAGTCCTTATTAACTGGATTAAATCACTAAACTGAGTAACAGGAAAAATGGAGAAAGGACACAGAAGCCCCAGGGGAATGAAGTAGAGGCAGGAGAAGTGAGAGAGGAATTGCTAAAGGATTTAATAACAGTGCTGATTGAGGGGGATAAGGTACAGCTGGTTGGCAACAACAAGCTGGCACTGCCCCTCCTGCCTCATCTGATGGATCTTGCTTCAGTTGTGGTGAAGCAGGACATTGGGAGAAGAATTCCCACAGAAGCAAATGCAGAAAGTCCAAGATAACTGGACTGAATGGCAGCCAAGTTATAACAAGCTGTATTTCCTTCACTGCCACCTCAAATTGGAAGAGGTCAGGAATCACAGTACTGACTATGTCAGAATAATAAAACAAAAATACATCTTAATCCTCTGCTGCCAATAGATCAAAAGGGACACTATGTTAAGTTAGAAATAAATTCAAAGAAAATGTATTTCCTGGTGGACACTGGATCCACTAGGTCTGTATTAAAAGTTACCATAAATAGTCAGAAAACAGTATGAAAACAAAGTAAAAGCAGATGGAGTACCAAATGCTACTGTTGCATGTCCTGTTTCAGAACCTATGCCTATTTCTTTAGGACCGACTGAAGAAATGCGTTTTTTCCTTTTGAGTACTAGTGCACTGGTAAATTTGCTAGGGAGAGACCTGTTATACAAACTAGGTTGTACTATTTACTTTACACCAGAAGGGGTAAGTTTGGATGTTCCAACATAATCAGAGGGGGAGGTATAGCAGTCTTAGCAGAAGCTGAGGAACAGTCTGTTAAAGGCATACAAACAGTGGAAAAACAGCTGCAACTGGTACCTGCTAACTTATGTGTTAAACATGCTAATAAAGTAGGTATATTAAAATCTGCAGAACCAGTAAAAATAAAATTGAATCCATCTAAACCTCTTTCTAGAGTTCTGCAAGTATCCACTGAAACTAAAAGCAGAGCAGGGAATCAAACCTGTAATTCAGTCCTTGATACAACAAGGAATAATAGTGCCAGCTAAAAGCCCCTTTAATACTCCTGTTATCCCTGTGAAAAAAACAGAAAATTATATAGGTTTGTGCAAGATCTGAGGGCTGTAAACAATGCAGTATTACCAACTTTGAATGTGGTTTCAAATGCAGCAACAATACTGAGTTGTATACCCTCTACAGCAAAATATTTTTCTGTGATAGATCTGTGGTCAGCATTCTTTACTATACCTTTCAACCCTGAAAGTCAGTTTCTGTTTGCCTTTACTTATAAGGGACAGTGGTATATATGGGCATGGTTACCATAGGGATACATTGACTCTCCTTCATTATTTTCTCAAATTCTAAAAAAAGATTTGGAAGATGTGGCATTTCCAGGTGGATCTTTGCTAGTGCAGTATATGTAGATGATTTGCTAATAGCATCTGGTTCTTTTCAACCATGTCAACAGGATACATCTTTTAACTGTCCTTGCATGAAAAGGACATAAGGTATAGAGAGAAAGGTTACAGCTATGGTCATCTCAGGTACATGATCTTGGTCATCTGGTATATCAGGGTAGCAGGTAGATGTTACCAACTCACACTGAGGCAATATCTAAAGCCCCATGTCCAACTACTCAGCATCAGCTTAGATCTTTCTCAGATATGACAGGATATTGCAGACAGTAGATTTCTAATTATGCAGAAATTGCTAAACCTTTGGCAAATCTTTTAAAACAGGATACACCAGAGCACCTCTCTTGGGATACTGAAGAGGAAAATTCATTTCATAATTTAAAGCAAGCTTTAGCTACTACCCCAGCTTTTTGGTTATAAGATTATGGAAAGACTTTAATTTTATTTAGGTTCATAGGTTCATACTAGGCTATCTGCCCTAGGGCATTTATAAGCCTAGCCCAAAGTTTTGTGGCTTTCACCACCCCTTAAGTTTGAAGGATACTATGCCCATTATTTTGCCGTGCCTCTGTCCAGCAGTGACACTGAGGTGATCCCCGGGGTATACCTGCGATCTCCCATCCATTGGTCAAGATTTCTCTTGAACAAAGCCAGCGAGGTGCTCTGCCTCACATGTACCGGGATTTTGTTCCACAGCATAGGGAGTCTCTGGGTGATGAATCTGTCCCTCCAGCACGTCCTATTTATGACCGTGTTGAGGTTTAAGTCTCTTTCTCTTGTAGTTCTGGTGGATTTAGATTTTTTGAGGTGCAGCATGTCCATTAATTCTGGGTTGGACATGGCCTTGTATGTCAGGCACAGGTCACCTCTGAGCAGACAGTATGCTACTGAATAGAGCTGGAGTTCCTTCAGTCGGGCAGCATAAGATATATTTTTGAGACCCTTTATCCTTTTGGTGAGGAACTTTTGGGGTCTTTCCAATTGCTGCAGGTGTCGGGTAAGATACATTCCGAATGGGGCATTGTACTCAATCATTGGTCTGATGAGTGATGACTACAGGGGAACAATGACCTCCCTTGATCTGGATGTGAATCCCTTCATGATCAGGTGGGCAATGTAGAAGGTCTTCCTAACTACCTTGGTAACGTGAGTGTCGAAGGAGAGGCTACTGTCAACCTGGGTCCCCAGATCCCTGATGACCTCTTCTGTGCTCAGCGGGTTACCACCTATATGGTAGCTAGGTGTTACCTTGTTTTTCCCGAAGTGTATGACTATGCATTTTTTGGCGTTTAACTTTAGGCCATGGCTCTGGCACCAATTTTCCATTTCTATAAGACCCTTCTGAAGGATATCTGTGTCTGAAGTGTTTTCAGCTATTGCGCCCAGTTTGCAGTCATCTGCAATCTTTGTCAGCCATAATCCTCTTGTGTTTGCTTGTACTTCTGAAAAATAGATGCCGAACAAGAGGGGGCCCAGGACCGAGCCCTGTGGGACCCCACTTGTGACCGGCTTGGAATCTGACATAGCGCCTGCAACTCTGACCCTGTGGGTTCTGTCACTTAGCCAGTTTGAAACCCATCTAGTGACGTATGGGTTTACATTTAAGGTGGTGAGTTTTTCAATGATAACCGAGTGGGGTATTGTGTTGAAAGCTTTTGCAAGGTCAAGGTAAGCTGTATGGACTGCCATGCCCTCATCAATGGCCTTGGAGACCATTTCGAAGAAGTCAACCAAGTTCAAGAGGCATGATCTGCCCTTGACAAAGCCAAACTGGGTTGGATCCAATGTCTGTAAGTCCCCTATGTCTTTATTTATGAGCTCCATTATGATCCTTTCCATAGCTTTGCAAACCAGGCTTGTTAAGCTAATGGGGCGGTAGTTTCCAGGGTCAGTGGAGGCACCGCCTTTGTGAAGTGGGACAACAGTTGCCGTACGCCACTCCTTGGGTATGTATCCTGAGGTGAGGCTAAGATTAAACAGCTGCCTTAAATGCGGGTTTAATTCCTCATTGAGTTCGTGGAGCACACAGCCAGGGACACCGTCAGGTCCCATAGATGCTGTGTTTTTTGCCTTGGAGAGAGCAGTTTTCACCTGGGTAATTGAGATGTTTGGGAGGTTGCAATCTGCCGGGATAGATATCTCTCCTTTTGGATGGGAAGGGGGGGAGAAGTTTGCACTGAACCTGTCAGTCAGTATGTTGGCAATGTCTGTTGGTACAGTGATTTTTACATTATTATGAACTAATTCTGAGCATATCTGGGAATTACCTCCCAGGTTCCTAACATAGCTAAAAAAGGCCTTATGATTGTCTTTTGAGTCTTTGGTGATTTTTCTCTCAAAATTTGCCTTGGATGATTTTATGAGTGATCGTAGTTTTTTACTTATGATGATCAAGGGTGTCTTCTCTTTTAGGAATTTTGCTCTGTCTTGTAATAGCTTTCTCCTTTTATTGTAGAGCTTGTTTATGGCTGGGGTCCACCACACTGGGCACTTGCCTTTGTGTTGTTTGGGATTGCCTGATCCATGCAGTCCTGGAGGTGCTGGTAGAAGGCATTTGTAAGTGATTCAGCGGCTTGGGTAGTGGTTTCCACTGGCTCGGGGGCCTTTAAGGATACTACGCTGGACTTAAGAAGTGTGAAGTCAGCTTTTGAGAAGTTCTTTACTGTGGTCTTTTTTATCTGAGGTGGAGGCGGGATGTGGACTTCCAGTGAGATTAGTTTATGATCTGATCTCACCAATGAGGGGTATACTTCTGGTGTTGAACATTGTGTCCCCATATTTGTGATGATGAGATCCAGTATGTTTTCTCCTCTTGTGGGAACGGTGACTAGTTGTTCCATGGCATTAGAGTTTATGAACTCTAGGAACCTTTGGGCTAGAGTATTGGGGCTTGAGTAATGATCCCAGTCAATATTCGGGTAGTTGAAATCACCCAATATGATGGTGTTTGGAGATACATTTAGCCCCTCCAGTGTCTTCAGGAAGGCTGTGTGAGGTTCCTGAGTTTGAGAGGGTGGTCTATAACATGCTACAAATTGCAGAGCAGTCTTGCCTATGGTTAATTGCACCTGGATGGTCTCCGATGCTTCATGCATTGCCACCAACCTGGAGGTGTGGATATCCTTGATGAATATGGATACCCCCCCCCTTTCTTGGTGTGGTCTGGATTCTGGGGCCGGAACGCATGATATGAGGTAAAACCTGATAGTGCTGGGGTGCTCTCAGGAGCCTTGAACCAGGTTTCTGTCACAGCACAGACATCGATGTTCTCCATACTGAGAAGGGCCTCGAGTGCGTGCATCTTGAGGTTGAGACTTCTGGCATTGAGCAGCATTACCCTTAATTTTTTTTCTTTTTTGTGTTCTAGGGTGGTAGGTTTAGAATTTGAGCCTTGCCTAAAAAAGGCACTATGGGAGTGGCAAGAGCCTTTGCCAACATCCGGAAGCCTAAGGGTGACAGGTGCAAGCCGTCCCTTGCGAAGCAGCGTGGCTTGTCCAGCATGTCATTCCAGGCAGACAGACACTGGATCCCCTTTGAATGACACCAGAGGTTAAGCCAATTATTAAAGCTGATCATCTTTTCTCTGTATTGTGGCATCATTCTAGGTGAGGGTAGGATACTGCTCAAGGTCAGGGTCATACCTGCCTGGGCTACATAATCAGAGAGTTCCTCTATGTCTCTTTTCATGTAGTCCAGGGAGGTACGTCTCAGGTCATTCACACCAGCATGAACAATGACTGAGTCATACTTGTACCTGCTGTTGAGTGACCTGAGTGCTTGCGTTATGTGGCGGATTCTAGCGCCCGACAGGCAGCTTACTGTGACCCTCTCCTTACTCAATCTGGTGAGTGGGACGTCAGTGTGCCTGACTATGGAGTCTCCTATGACGAGTGTGTCTGGCATTGTGTTTGGTCTTAAGGGTTGTGATTGTTTGGCACACTGACTTTGTGATCTATGTGTTGCATGTGTTGTGTCTTGCTTGGGTGTCTGCTTTGGTGGCCTCTGCTGTTTTGGTAGATTTTTGATCAGAGCCTCCGAGTATGTCTTTGTGTGTTTATGTGTATGATTGGAAGTTGTGATAGTGCTATGTGAGACTGGGTTAGTGGAGTGTGTGGTTACCTTCTCCTCCTTTCTGGTCTTATCAGTCCTGTGTTGAGAGAGCTCAGCCTCCAGTTTGGCTATATAGTTGCATCTCTCGCAAGTATTTGTGTTCTGTGGGAGGAGGAGAGGGTTGTCTGTGTACATGAGGCAATTGTAACATTGCCTCAGTATACCCAGATTCACCAGTTGGGCAGGAGAGGATGCTAGCAACTGACCCCTCGACATTCTAGAAGGAGAAAAAAACAAAACTTTGTTGCGGGCTTGAGTGTGATTAAAAAAGTGCTATATCTAAGAAAAAGAGCTTTTTGAGCAAGTGCTAGGTTTTTCAGATAGAGAATAGACTGCTTAGGAATCCAGTGGAGCTAAACATATCAGTTAGAGAGTAGGCTGGTTGATTACAAGTAGAGTTTGAGAGGAGCTATCTGAAGGGAAAAAATGAAGAGTGGAATTTAGGTAGCTGGAATAGTTTAACCTAGTGCCCGATGGTGCTCTTGTAGCAACTCCGCGCTAATCCGCGCTAAACCATGCTAAAGCTCGCTAAAGCACGCTTTAGCGTACTTTATAGCAGGGGGTTGAAAAGAGCTGGGAATTGACCCCAAATGGCCAATCGACTACTAGTTACTGGCTGATGCCACTCCAAAAATGGACAAATAGGCTGCTCAGTGCTCCCCACTCCCACTGGTGAACAAAGAAGCTTCCTCCTTGCCAAAAAAGGATATGGGACAGTTACAGAAACCAAGACAAAAGCCCAGGGATCAGCAAGCTCTGATACTGGACTATTCTAGCTCAGAAAGTCGGGAAACAAGAGATTTTTTTTTTTTTTTTTTTTTTTAGTAGAACAGAGCAGAAAACAGGCAATAAATGCTTTTAAATGCTGTAAATCGGCTAGCGCACTTGAGTGTGTAGCCTACAGTTATAAATTAACAAAAAACGAAACTTTAAAGTGCAACAACAATCAGATACACAGTAACAGCTTATAATGCAGTAGAAGGTTTTAGCAAACAGTCAGAAACGCAGTCGCTAGACTGTAACTACCAGAAAAAACACAAAAAGTGTACTTTTATCCAGAAAGATTCACTCTTTCGCTCCCTGCTGCTTGAATCACTCTGCAGGACACCACGCAGAGCTGTGCTGAGTTGATAACAAGCTCAAAAGCACGCTTTAGCGTACTTTATAGCAGGGGGTTGAAAAGAGCTGAGAATTGACCCCAAATGGCCAATCGACTACTAGTTACTGGCTGATGCCACTCCAAAAATGGACAAATAGGCTGCTCAGTGCTCCCCACTCCCACTGGTGAACAAAGAAGCTTCCTCCTTGCCAAAAAAGGATATGGGACAGTTACAGAAACCAAGACAAAAGCCCAGGGATCAGCAAGCTCTGATACTGGACTATTCTAGCTCAGAAAGTTGGGAAACAAGAGATTTTTTTTTTTTTTTTTAGTAGAACAGAGCAGAAAACAGGCAATAAATGCTTTTAAATGCTGTAAATCGGCTAGCGCACTTCAGTGTGTAGCCTACAGTTATAAATTAACAAAAAACGAAACTTTAAAGTGCAACAACAATCAGATACACAGTAACAGCTTATAATGCAGTAGAAGGTTTTAGCAAACAGTCAGAAACGCAGTCGCTAGACTGTAACTACCAGAAAAAACACAAAAAGTGTACTTTTATCCAGAAAGATTCACTCTTTCGCTCTCTGCTGCTTGAATTTTGTCATAAAATAAATGGATTTGCTCAGGGAGTGCTTGCACAGAAACATGAAGACAACTATTGTCCATTAGCTTATTATAGTACAGCACTTGATTCTGTTGCAAAGGGATTCCCACCATGTTTAAGGATGGTGGCCACTGCTGCCATTCTAGTTGATCTTGCAAAGTCACTGGTGCTTTGGCATGAACTTACAGTAGCCATCCCTCATTCTTTATCATCTCTCTTACTTAAAATGAAAACTCAACCCCTCTTGACTACACGTCTAACTAAATATGAACTTACTCTTCTCTCTGATCCATTTATTTCTCTCATATGCTTTCCTGCTCTAAATTCTATATCTTTGTTAACTACTGCTGAGGATGGTGAAGACCATGAGTGTGTGTGTGTGTGTGTGTGTGTGTGTGTGTGTGTGTGTGTGTGTGTGTGTGTGTGTGTGTGTGTGTGTGTGTGTGTGTGTGTGTGTGTGTGTGTGTGACTAAATATCTGCTTTGTCGTAGTAATGACCACTGCTGAACTGGACCTATTTGTGGACGGTTCCAGGAAGAGATCAAAATGGAAATTTGGTCACAGGAATAACTGTCTGCATAAGTAATGATGTTTTGCTTCAACAAAGTCTAAAAAAATTTTTTTTCTGCCCAGGTAGCTAAGTTAGTGGATCTACAAAGGGCTTGTGAGTTAGCCAAAGAAAAAGTTGCCAGTGTCTACACAGACAGTCAGTATGCTTTTGGTGTAGTGCATGATTTTGGGAAACTTTGGAAACAGAGAGGATTTTTAACTTCAGCAGGAACTCAGATTAAAAATTATTTTTTTGTGAATGGTCTTTTAAATTCTCTTTTGTTACCTAAAGAATTAGCAGTAGTTAAATGTAATGCTCACCAGAAGGGTATAAATACTTTTTCAAATAAAAATAATTTGGCAGATCAAGCTGCTAAGTAAGTGGCAGAAAGACTGTGTGTAAAATTACATGTGATGCTATTGCAAAAATCTACCAGTAATGATGTGTTTGATTTTAAGAGACTATAAGCTTTCCAAGCTGAAGAATCACAGGGAAAAGTCAGAGATGGCTTAGAAATAGATGCAGTAAATCTGCTAGTGGGTTATGGCGACATCCAGGTGACTGAGTGGTGGCACCTGCCTCCTTGCTACCTTACCTGGTAAGGGCATATCAGTTACCAGCCCATGCAGGTACGACAGTATTATATAATCAAATTACCTGAAGCTGGTATGCCACTCATGTCTACTCTTTGATACTTCAGTATGTTAATAATTGTGGACTATGTCTAACATACATACGATGTTAACAAAAATTCTGATGTTAAAACTGCATGCTTACCACCTTGGGGACCTTTTGTTAATGTGCAGCTGGCCTTTGTCCAGATACCCATGGTCCATAATTTACAATTTATATTGGTGATGGTATGCATGTTTTCTGCATGGGTGGTAGCTTACCCATGTCATGAGGCAGATTCTGTGACAGTTGTTAAGAAACTACTTTTTAAATTTATTCTTGTACTATCAATAGTGATTAGGGAGCACATTTTAATAGTTCCCTGACCAGAGAGCTATGCAAGATTTTTAATACTAAGTTAAGTCTTCACTGTCCCAACCATCCACAGTCATCTAGATTAGCAGAGAGGGTCAATAGGGCCCTTAAATATACGATTTCAAAGATTTGTGCTGAAATGAACCTTAAATGGCCAGAGGCACTTCCCTTAGTACTAATGAGTGTGAGGAGTACATTAAATACTACAAGGAAATTAAGCATCTTTGACATATTAATGGGGAGACCCATGACCCTTCCAGCTACTCCCCCTGTGTCAAATGAAAACTTAACTCTCATGGATAATGTTATATTGTCTTACTGCACAAGACTTATTCATTTCTTGCAGCAGTACCATAGAACTGTATGAGAAGCTCTTCCTCAACCTCCTGACCAGCCTTATCTCCAACTACAGCCTGGTAATTGGGGTTATGTTAAAACTTTCCAGAGAAATAACTGTTTGAGTCCGAAGTAGAAAGGTCCTTTCCAGGTTCTGCTTACAGCCTTTACTGCTATACTCTATGCAGGACTACCAACTTGAATACACTCCTCACACTTCAGGAAGACATGTTGTGTGGGGGACCCAGAAGAATCATCTTTGTCAGTGAAGGAAAATCGAAGTGCAAAGGACAAATTATCTGCTCCAGCGAAGGATTAAAAAAAATCAACTCAAACAACAGTTCATAATGAATCTAGTGACAACAGATTCTGTTACTTTGTTTTGTTGCTGTTTCCTTTTATAAACTGGTCAAGAGAAAATAGTTTCCTGTTGGTTCTTTGACAGTATGCTGAGGCCTTAAATGTGATAAACTGTTGGGAGCGTTTGCATATACCACATCATTCTAAGGCAGGGATTTCCATGATTCCTATCCTTGCATGTCAAGTGGCATTTGAAAAGGAACTTAATGACATCAATTTAATTTGGCGTAATGTGACTGACTTTCAAAAGACTGTGCCTCTTTAGCCTGCAAAATGAGACTGTACTAGTGGGAAATGACAGATGCAATGGCACTAGACATGGAAGTGTGTCGAACTCTTTATACTTAAAAAGGGGTCTACTTTATGTGCTCGGAGTCCTATAATATTGAATACGGTATTCTCGACACGAGTACACCGAAAGCGCAAAACATCGAAAATGTAAACGGAAATCTCCGTAGGTGGAGATTTCTGTTTACTTCAATGTAGTGCAATCTCAGAATTTATATATTTAAGTGGGGGGGGGGGGGAACGCAGCCAACACTAGTTTAAATTTTTTTTGGACTTCGATTGTTTAATAGTTCGATGCAAATGGTTCGATCCATATGCATTCAAGCTATTAAACTTTTGAGGTCCTAAAGTAGACCCCTTAAAAAGCTATGACTGGGAGCATGGCATGGGCTTGACAGAGGATTTTATTACATTTGCGGTGATCATGCCTGCCCATGGTTTCCTACATACTGGTCAGGATGTTGTTCTCTAGGCTATATCACTCCTGCTATTCAACATTTCAAAAATCCTCCAACAAGCAGACTGAGAAATAAAATCAATATGGCTGGTGGTGTTGAAGAGGGATCGAGCTTTCAGGCACAGAGGTGGAATGTGCATGAGTCTAAAGTGTCTGTTGGACTCCTGGTTAAGAACTATGAGCCCCTGCTGCTGCAGTATGATTACCAGGGCTCAAAGTGTAATTCTGAGGCCTGGAATCAGTTGGCTAGGGAAATAACCAGTGCTATTGGTATTCCCGCACTGGTGAGCAGTGTCATCACCAATATGATGACCTGAAACATAGGAAGAGGGGAACCTTGGACACCTGGCTCCAAGAAGCTCAGGCTGGACAGACCTCATAGATATGTAAGTACAATCGCCAGTACTTTAGAAATATGCAAGTTGAATTTGTGTAAAACTGGTATGCATAATTGTTTCCTTCTCTTTCAACAGCTGCAGAAGAGGGGGGTTACAATGTCCAGTCCCATTTAGGGCACCTGGCCAGGATGAGGTGAGAGTGTAGTAAGTAGGAAAACATCAAATTAATAACTTAATGCATAATGTAACCTTATAATAAATTAGTTACAGAGTTTGCAGTCTTAGTCAGGTATGACATACCTGGGACATGTAACATGTTTAGTAATGTGTCACTGCCTACCTGAAATGGTAAAACAAGTTAAATCAGGTAAATATGCTGTACTGTGTAGTATACCTTCCAAACATCAGTTAATGTTGTGGGTCTACCAATATTAAGAGTCACTGTTCTGGTCCGCTCATTGTCTGAAATATGCTGCAGGTTGCATGCAATTAATGGACATGGTATATGGGTTATTTATTAGATGTCTTACACAGCTCTCCGTGGTCTACATGCCAGACTTGAAGCAACATTACTCAATAAATTCTAAAGGGTGATGGTGCTTTGATATGTAATGTTTTCAAATAAAGAGTGTTCACTATTCCTGTATTCACTGCATGTGTGTTCTAATCTGACATCAGTCAACTGTTAAATGTAATTGAATAAAGAATGCAGCAAAAACTGTCTTAAATAAGTGCACTGCATTACCCAGAGTAAGGTTCAAGCCTGTGTTCTGCTTATTTATTTTTCTGAAATAATGCTGTATATTCCACCCAGACAGTGAACATGGTATATGGGTAAGGTTACCGAAGTCCTGGACTACTATCCATGTGTCTAAATGGCAGATATTAGGGAACATTATCAATACAGTTTAAATCAGGAGTGTGTTTTGATAAGTAATCTTTTCAAATAAGTGTTCATTATTCCTGTATTCACTGCATGTGTGTTCTAATTTGACACCAGTCAACTAAATGAATAAAGACTGTAGACACAAATGTCTGAAATGAATGTAGTGTAATAACCAGAGTAAGGTTCAAGCCTGTGTTCTGATCATTCTGTCTCGAAATAATGCTGTATATTCCACCCAGATAATGAACATGGTATATGGGTAAGGTAACTGAAGCCCTGGACTGCTATCCATGTGTCTAAATGCCAGATTTAAAGGAATATTATCAATAAAATTTAAACAAGATTGTGCTTTGATAAGTAATCTTTTCAAATAAGTTTTCATTATTCCTGTATTCACTGCATGTGTGTTCCATCAGCAGCGGTGGTGTAGCGGTTAGCATTGTCGCCTCACAGCAAGAGGTTCTCCAGTTTGATTCTGGTCTGGAGCGCCTTCTGTGCAGACTCTGCATGTCCTCCCTGTGATTGAATGAACTTTAAAAAAACATGCAGGTAGATGCGTGAGTGTGTGTGCCTTCTCTGGAGGTTGGGCACTGGGCCGGCAACTCGACACTGTAAAAACCCAATGCTGATAATAAGTGGACCGGTGATCTGCTGTGGTGACCCCTAACCAGGAAAAGCTGATAGACAAGAGTGCATGTGTGTTCTATTCAGACACCAATCAACTGTTACATATTATCTAAGAAATAATGCATCATCATATTTCAAATATGCATGTATTGCAGTATCCAGAGTAAGTGTCAAAGCCCACTTCAGATAATTTCCCCAAAATATGCTGTACATAGCACTCAGTAAATAAACAGAGTATATGGTTAGGTCAGCAAATAACCTACACAATCATACATATGTGTAACTGCCAGATTTCATGGGACATTAATCGTTAAAAGGAGATGGTCCTTTGATCAACTAAAATGCTCATTATTCATGTGGTTACTGCATTTGCTTTCCAGTCTGATAACACACACAGCTGTGCATGTGTGTAAATATAGGATTTCACACAAAATGTTGCAATAAAAGTCGTAAAGGAGAATAGTGTTTTGAAAATTCATTATATTGAAATAAAGTGCACATAATTCCTGCAGTCACTGCTTGTGGGTTCTAATCCCATGGCAGCCAGCTGAAAAATAACCAGCTGTCTAGTGCACTTAGTGTGCCCGAACATACCTCCCAGTCATCATGCTTTTGAAGGATATAATGACAAGTGCCCCATATGACTGGCCCTTGATTAGCAGATACATGTCATTACTTGGAATGTATTTTATTGGCAAATCCATTTACAGAAAAATGTGGTAGTAACGTATGAGCACACTATGTAAAAAAGTTTCCTGTAGTTGTGCCTGTGTACCCGCATTTGTTAGTGCTTGGCCCATACTGTCCTATGCTAACAGGTTGAGAGGTATGTACATGCAACATCATCTATACAAGAACTGTAGTCACTGTACTCACAATTGAAATCGCACATAGTCTGTGTAGTAATATTACCTGCAAAGTTACTAATGGCATGTTTTTCTCTCTCTCGCTCTCTCTCTCCCCACCCCTTATCTTCTTTAATTTATTGACGCTATTTATTATTATAATTTATTAATATACTATTTGTAACTAACTGTTGCATTGGCCTTATGTATTATTTCATACTGGATTGCTGTTAACATACTTTTCATAAAGTTATTTATTGTTGTGTTTCTCATAATATTCCTTTATATGTCTTTTGATTAATCAATATTATCTTCCATTATGTTAACACTACCATTTGTCTGGATATTTCTTTTGTTACCTTATGTTTATATTTAATTTACTACAGCATGGTAAGATAGGGCAGTTCCTGGTGATCCACCTAGCTTGGCTCCCCCAGCCATGGCACCGGGGACAACATGTCTGGACTACAGACTTTTGGTACCCCCTCTGCTGCCCCTGCACTGGCTGTGGCATTGGGTAGTTCTGACTCACAGGCTGGGGCTGAGTCCCCTCTGAGAGTGGAAGCGGAGGGGTTGATTCTGTCACCCATGAGGAACTGCCAGGTATGGTGCATGGGTTGCTGCATTGGTGCACGCCTATGCTGGATGGAAAGCATGCTGTCCATCCTGGTGGGGCAGCTTCACCTCCGACACCAGCATCCATGACTGCCACTACAGTGGCAGGGAAGGAGCAGTGCTGATAGTCCTGTGGGTGAGGACTTATGTTGCACTGCTATGGTGTGTGATGCTCATGGGACTGGGATTCCACAACAGTCTCCCTATCCAAGGTGTTCACCCTCCTCTTGTGCCACATGCACCAACCCCGTCTGCTGTCTTGTCTGTTTGCAAAAGCTTCCTCACCTTCCCAACTTACCTCCCCCACATGTACCTATGTCCCTTCCTCAACATTCCACTCCCACCTTAACAAAAATGGGCACCTGCCCCCCCCCCCCCGAGAAAATTGTCTCATCACAGCTCTCCATTTCGCACACATGTTCACTGGACACACATAATTTGGTCCAATTGGCTTAACAATGCACTTATGTTGTCACCATCTCTCTCTCTGGGGGGGGGGGGGTGACAGTCCAAATTCAGCTAAAACATATGTGAAAGTGCATAGTTGTTGCTGTTCAAGGAATGGATGGTTATGGTTCTGTCCTACACTCATCCTGCACATCTCTATCTGTCTTTCACTATGTTTTCCCCCCTGCTTGCACACCATTTCACCACTGTCCTAGCTCCCCATTTTTCTTTTCTTTAAGGATTTTTTTTTGCAATGCAGCATGATGTACCACATTGCTTAGCTATGCTAAATAGCACTACATTGATATATGCTTTTGAAACAATATTAATCACATTCAGAAAAGTATACCTCCACCCTATTTCAAACCCAAGACCATTGTACTTGCAAAGCAGTCAAGCAACCCATCATGGCACACAGCTGCTAAGTAACACAGGTGTCTTAATCAAAACATAGTAATGGTCAAGTTCCCATCATTAAGTGTGTTGAAGCAATGCTGTAAATCATGCCACACTATATAAATTAGCTAAGAGAATAATAGAAAAATAGTACTGTAACTGGCACTCTGATAGAGAAATACATCACTATAAAACCACACACATAAGCTTAGACATAAGTGAGGTATCTAATATCAGGTAACCCCACAACATGAAAGAATACACTTGTTAAAACATTAATGAAAAACAGGATTTTAACTGGGACTCTGGTACACAAATACAGTAATCCAAAGCTGTACACATAATAGTAGATGCAAGGGTGGTATTTAACAGCAGATAACTGTGGAATGATAACTACAACATGTAAAATATGTCTGCTGTAACACAGACTCTGTAGCTCAGTCTGTAAAATACATTGTGAGCATTACTTTTTGGTACACGTGGTCCTAGGTTCAATTACAGCTGTGTCTAGCAATGAAAATACACATATGTAGGCATCAGCATTATAAATTGTGATATGTATGCCTGTCTTACCACCTATTTATTCACCCAAAGCAGTGCAGCTGGAATATCTGCATCTAAATAATAGAGGTCAAAGGTCTACAGATAGGACCACTCAACTATTCCTACTACAACACTAGAAAGTGCAGAGAATGTCAGGTCATGCATTAGCCTGAATTCCCAGAGGATGTTGAAATGTGTACCGTGGCCCAGTAATATCACACTGCAGCCCACAATGATTTGCTGGTGATATCACAGACAACCACAGCTGCTCAAATAACATACATTTATGGAGGTTGAGCTAGATGCAAAGGCTGCCAGCACACACTTAACAGGGGACTACCATGATATAACATGGTACCTCACAGTTGTCCAACTGCATGACATCATAGTTAATGTACCTCCTACCTTTTTCTAGGACACACCAAGCATTTTGCCTTGTATTGTGTTACTGATACTATTGGCTGACATATTTTCCTGAAACACATACCTTAATTCTCAGTGGGATGGGTAACCTCAATCTGGCTCTGCTTATACAACAAGGCTGCCACAGGTCCCACGCATCCTCTTAAAGGTTGTTGTCCTGCAAAGTGTTCACTCTCTCTGCCTATGCTTATTGCCTGCAACATCACCTTCAGCTTCAGCCTGTAGCACACACATTTGTATGTAAAAAATAGCTGCTACAGACATTCTCTCTTCCATGATGTAGTATCTGTATCCCAATAATTTCCAGCCCAACATATAAGAAAGAGATTGTAATCTACATTGAGGCCTTATATCTTGTTCAGTGGTTGCATGAGATTGGCTGATTATATTACAAATCAGCTGTTTTGGCTGCAGTTATCATTTCAGAAGCACAGACTGGTTCAGAGGCAATCACATGCTAATGATAACCATGTTAAAAAGGCAAACAGCTAGCTAGGGGAACCATAGTGTATGAGTTACTTCACAGGGTGAAGTCATCAGCACAACATTCATATATCTGTATCTTTCAACAGAGACTGTACTTTCAACTGAGATTGTACTCCATTAGGTATGTAACCATTTTGTTTCCAACATGATGAATATGTTTCAGTATACTTGGGGGGAATGGAGATTAGATCATTAGCCTTTCTACGAACTGTAATGATGTCATTGATGTCCAGATGTGTTGCACCTATAGAGGAACTAGAGTACAGTTAAGGGTAGAATGCTTTTTGATAATTAGGTATACTGGTCCCCTTGATCTTTTCTTTGAAAATGGTTGTAATACTACACTGCTAGTTGTTTGGCACTGCTGTTTTTATATATTATAAGGGGGGGGTTTACACCTAGGGGCCACACTTTAATGGACTCCTGTGTTGGGTTTGTGATCATACATCAGTATCTGTCATGGCATAGACAGAAATTGCTGCCTATCGGTACTATCCTAGTTGCATCCACACCCTTACTATGTTTGCATAGTGCTGAATATGAGATGTGTAATCAAGCAGTGAATACTGGTAGCCATCCGTTATTGCTGTATCTCTACATACTGTACTCCTACATATGTGATCTTTATATGTGTTCCCATTTTGTTGTCTTTCAGAAAATATGTATCCCTGATGCTGTGACTCTTCTACAGACACTGAAAATGACATCATCCTGAAGGCCGTCCATCAACACCATCAACTCCTCCTGTCCAAGGAGAAGCCAAAAAGGGAAGAGCAGGCAGCACTGTGGGCTGACCCGGTTAATGATGTGAATGCTATCGGTCAACAGAGCAGGACTTATGAACAGGTGTGATACTGTGCCACCAATACGATCAATGCCACGCACAGAAGGGCGGCAGACACGGCCAGGGATCATGGTGTCACTGGTGGAGGGCCTGCGGTGGAACAAACACTGTCAGCCACTGAGGAATTCCTAGCAAACCTAGGAACACAGGACAGCTCCCAAGCATCCATCACATGGTATGTTGTTCTCAACCTCTCAGTGCAAGAAATCTGGACAAAGACTGAGAAAATGGAGGGACAAAGGCCCAAAAATAGGGACATATTTTGAATATTACTCTTATAAGCTTAGAAAGTTGCTAGAGTAACAGGATTTGTTTTAACATACATTTTCTGAAGGATTTGAAGTCTGAAACTCAAATATATGTCATTATTTAGAGACTTCAGTCCTCAGATCATCCCAGTAATTTGTCAGAAAAACACAGATTTTATGAGAAAGAGACCAAAAATATGAGCCAAAAATCTGGACATTCTGCAAAAATCTGTACAGTTGAGAGGTATAGTCGTGAATGTGGGTGCCACTGTTTCCACACAAGAGGAACATCCAGGTATGCTTAGTTGGATCAACATTGGAATACTGTAGCATTCAGTGTGTCAGGGTGTATATAGTTTTATGTGGGTGTCAGGTATTTTTTGGGGGGGTTAGTTGCTGTTTGAATCTCATGCTTAGACTGCAATCAACGTACCAAATAACATAGTAGCTACTGTAAATGTGAGATATTTGGACATAATAGCCTATTATAGTGCAACATGTTGTGCTGTTTACATTACCTCTCCCTCAAATTTTCATAGAACCATCAGGAATCTGATGTGGCCATGCTCCTGCTGCTGGTAAGCACAACACTGTTTTGTTATAGATGTAGATTAGTGTAATGTATCTGCTAAAGTATTATCTAAGCCTGCCAGCAGGATTGATATACTGTCTGCATGATTGCCAACTGCACAGATATTTTCCAACTGAATACAGTTTAGAGTTATACCTGTGCCTTGTAGGTGTGACCACACTGATAGATTTGACAGTATTTTCAGACCATTACAGATTGGCATATGTGTCAGCTGTGCAGAGTTTTGCCAAATGTCAACAGTGTACATCAGTGTTGCTCATGCAATTCTTGATTAAAGAGCATTTTATTTACCAGTAACTACAGATGTTTGTTAGAAAATTATGTCCTCATGTCCTACTATATGAGGTTGGGGGTTAAGCAAGTCTGTAATACTGGCAGCATTGTATACAGCTTAACATATATTGCAAGATAAAAATGCAGAGCATAGTAGTGCAGGTATTAATGTACTGCTTTTCTCTTTTTATCACAGGTGACCAGGGTGGTTAGTCTCTGTCCCCTTCACAACCTGATGTCAGTGTCTCTTCAGACTCTGATGATGATGGTGGCCAAAGTGAGGTGAAGGTGGGGGTTGCAGGGGCTGAATCTGTCACAGAAGTTTACATCCTTCTTCTGCCCTCATTATCACTGTACACAGTCAATATGCCTATGCATACCCAGTCCCCGGAGGCCACAGATATTGGACAGTTAGAGGGTGGGGACATTGAACAGGAAATTGTGGCTACTATGGCTTCAGTGAGTGCCGATACTGGCCATAGCCAAAGAAATGGCAATGTTCCCACACAGGTGGATTGATAGGCATGCTTGTAGGAGGCCTGCTGTCCTTCCACCACCTGTTGCAGATGTCTCGTCACATGTTACTCAGCGTAACATGTGAAGGGCCATCATGGAGGCAGAGGCACATTCCCAAAGGAGCTCCCAGACGAATGGTCAGGGTAATGGATGCATCACAGTCTGACATCCATGACTGCCTCCACTGTGTTGCTGGATCAGTTGACTGATGCAGTGGAAAGATGTTGATCTGAGACAGATGGCACACTATCTGTCTTGGGACACATATTGTCTGTGATGGAACATCTGGTCGGAGTTAACCATGAGATTTGTGGATGTAGGTCAGCAACTACATCTGCTGAGAGTCTACATGGCCATCCACAATCACGCTCCTATAGTGACAGTACATCCAGCACTCCAGAGGGGAGTGTGCTGTCAACACCAAGACATGGCTGGCCATGAGCTCATGGTCCTGGGTGATCCCATGGAGGACACGATCACAGCAGACAGCAGTCACCCTCGGGTAGTAGCCCCCCTTCTGAATTTGGGTGTGATGGTGCCAGTGCAACTCCTGGCAGAGCCAGTTCCCATGTTTAAGGGGGTAGACAGTGAACTGTCAGGTCTGCCATGTCCAGTTCAAAGCTGTCCAACATACAAACATGTAGGGCTAGCACTGAGCTTGACTGTATTCATGCAGACACTCACACCACTGTTAAAATCAGGTCACTTATAGACACACACGGCACATTTCCTTGGTTCATCTCACCTGCTTCCCTTCCAGATTCACACACATGCTTGACAACCTATTGGGTCAGCCTAGGCCTCCTGCACCCCCACACAACACCCTGTGCTAGAGATGATACCTGTGCCACATCCCTGTCATCAATGCAGGGAAATTAAGCTATGTGTCTGATGTACAGGGTGACTACTATGTATTTGTTTCATCCATTGTTGTCTTTGACATGTCACTGGTACTGGTCACTGGCAGATATTGTATGCTGCCATTTGTAATGAGCAAACCACATTATTTTATGTACATTACACTGGATGATGTTGTAATGGCTGTATACTTAGACAATGAAAGGTGTCTCATGGAACTGTTTATGTTTCAGTTTCAGGATTGTGTAGGACACACCTATGGGTACACAGCTACAATAAACCCATAAATGTCAGAGCACAGGATAGAATGTCAGCACAGAAGAAAATGTCTTCAGAAAGGTAAAGCACTATAGGTGCATGGCTCTATGGGTTCATATGTGTATAATAGACTAACAAGAACAATGGCTTCTTTCAGCCTGGTCGTGCATCCCTAATCTCTGACAAGGTCTGGTACCCTTGATAAGTGTAAGTAGGGTTTTGGGAGCTGACACATCTACAAGCTGTAGTGTAGGAGATGAACTATATGCAATTTCCCTGTGTCCATTATAGATATTTGTTGTAAACCAGTTATGATTGTCTTGTTCCACATCCCATTGTGTAAATTGCACATGATGTGCATTACAGTGGAAGTGTGCTTCACATGGATGGGGAGCATGTTATATATAGGGTGTAGTGTTT
This sequence comes from Protopterus annectens, assembly GCF_019279795.1. Lineage (NCBI taxonomy): Eukaryota > Metazoa > Chordata > Ceratodontiformes > Protopteridae > Protopterus > Protopterus annectens. Next base: position 644,579,714 of record NC_056725.1, read on the forward strand.
GGGTTACATACCTGTCTCTCCAGCATGTCCTATTTATACCACAGTCAAGGTGTAGCTGTGTAGAACAGGTAATTCTCGTGCTAGTCCTTTCTTGGATATGCAGAGGGTACACGGTGGGATCAGACACCTACATGTATGGCAGCCATACACCTCTCCTCCAAAGCATGTAGGAGACAGAATACACAGTCACAGCCTTGACACAGTCTGCATAGGACATGTTATGCACACTGTGTACTGGTTTACTATGGCACCTCTGTGGCTGTTACAGTTGTCGGATATGCCTGTGTAGTTACATACCAAAGGTGGCATTGCACTCAATGATAGGGGTGATGAGTGCCAAATACAGTGTAACAATGACATTCTGGGATTTACATAGGTTCATAGGTTCATACTAGGCAATCTGCCCTAGGGCATTTATAAGCCTAGCCAGAATGTGTTTGGCTTTCGCCACCCATTTTAAATTTATTTTGCTATGCCCTTTTTGAGGTTAGTATACTGTGCCTCTGTCTAACAGTGACACAGAAGTGATACCCAGGGTAAACCTATGATCTCCCATCCACTCATCAAGATTTCTCTTGAAGAGAGTCAATGAGGGACTCTGCCTAACCTGGACTGGGATTTTATTCCAGAGTGAAGGGAGCCTCTGGGTTATGAATCTGTCCCTCCAGCATGTCCTATTTATTTCAGTGCTGAGGTTCAAGTCTCTCGAGCGCGTAGCTCGATGGGATTTGGATTTTCTGAGGTGCAGCATGTCCATTAATTCTGGGTTTGACATGGCTTTATACGTCAGGCACAGATCGCCTCTGAACAGGCGGTATGCCACTGAGTAGAGCTGGAGTTTCTTTAACCGGGCAGCATATGGCATCTGTTTGAGCCCTTTGATCCTCTTGGTGAGGTACTTTTGGGGTCTTTCCAGTTGCTGCAGGTGTCTGGTAAGGTACATCCCAAAGGGGCATTGTACTCAATTATGGGCCTGATGAGGGATGAGTAAAGAGGCACGATGACCTCCCCTGATCTAGATGTGAATCCCTTCATGATTAGGTGGGCTATATAAAATGTTTTTCTAACCACTTTGGCCACGTGGTTGTCAAATGAGAGATTGCTATCAACTTGGGTCCCCAGGTCCCTAATTACTTCTTCTGTACTTAATGGATTACCACCTATGTGGTAATTTGTGAGCACTTTGTTTTTGCCAAAGGGGATGACTATACACTTTTTGGCATTTAGCTTGAGGCCATGGCTCCGGCACCAGTTGTCTGTTTCTATGAGGCCCTTTTGGAGGATGCTTGTGTCAGCTGGAGAGTCGATTATGGTGCCCAGTTTGCAGTCATCTGCGAACTTGGTCAGCCACAGTCCTTCCATGTTGGCCTGTACCTCTGAGAAATATATACCGAACAAGAGAGGTCCCAGGACTGAGCCTTGTGGGACACCACTTGTAACTGGTTTGGAGTCTGACATGGCTCCAGCAATTCTAACCATGTGGGTTCTGTCCTTGAGCCAGTTTGCAATCCATCTAGTGACATAGGGGTTTATATTTAAGCTGGTGAGCTTATCTATAATGCCCGAGTGGGGTATTGTATCGAAGGCTTTTGCGAGGTCCAGGTAGGCTGTGTGGATCACCTTCCCCTCGTCAATCGCCTTGGTGACTGTTTCAAAGAAATCAACCAGGTTTAAGAGGCAGGATATACCCTTAACAAAGCCGAACTGGGTAGGATCCAGTGTCTGTAGGTCCCCAATATCTTTATTTATGAGGTCCATGATGATCCTTTCCATAGCTTTGCAGACCAAGCTAGTCAGGCTTATGGGGCAATAGTTTCCAGGATCCGTTGAGGCACCACCTTTATGGAGAGGGACCACTGTTGCTGTACGCCACTCTTTGGGCACATATCCTGTAGTAAGGCTGAGATTGAACAGTAGTTTTATGTTTGGGTTTAGCTCTTCTTGGAGTTCATGTAGGACGCAGCCCAGGACACCGTCTGGTCCCATTGATGCCGTGTTTTTTGCTTTGCAGAGGTTGGCTCTTACCTGAGCATCTGAGATGTCGGGGGGCAGCACTCTGCTGGGTAGATATTTGCCCTTTTGGTGGGGGAGGGGGAGAAGTTTGTGCTGAACCTGTCAGCTAGGATGTTGGCAATGTCTGTGGGTTCAGTGTATTTTTTGTCATTTTGGACTAATTCTGAGCATATATGGGAATTACCACCCAGGTTCCTAACATAACTAAAGAAAGCCTTGTGATTATCCTTAGTGTCCTGTGCAACTTTTCTCTCGAAGCTGGCCTTAGACAATTTTATGAGTGCCCGTAGTTTTTTGTTAATACTGATCAGTGATGCCTTCCCTTTTTGGGATTTTGCTCTATCATTTAGTAGCTTCCTCCTTCTATTGTATAGTTTGTTTATGGCTGGGGTCCAACAGACAGGATGTCTGCCTTTGGAGGATTGGGTCTTGGTTTTATTTGGGATCGCATGATCCATGCATTCCTAAATGTGTTCATGGAATGCATTTATAAAGGATTCTGCGGTCTAGGCCGTATTTTCCACAGGCCCGGGGGCTTTGAAGGATTCCACCTCAGTTTTGAGGAGTGTGGAATTTGCTTTAGAGAAGTTTTTCACTGTGGTTTTCTGGGCAGGGGGTGGGGTCGGGATGTGAGTATCCAGTGAGATTAGTTTATGGTCTGATCTTACCAGTGAGGGATACACTTCTGGTCTGGAACATAGAGTCCTCATGTTGGTGATGATCAGGTCCAGTATGTTTTCCCCTCTTGTGGGAGTGGTAACAAGTTGTTCCATAGCATTTGAGTTTATAACATCTAGGAACCTTTGGGCTAGGGTGTTGGAGCTAGAGTAATGCTCCCAGTCTATGTTTGGGTAGTTGAAGTCGCCCAATATAATGGTGTTTGGAGAGACCTTCATATTTTCCAGTGTTCTCAGGAAGGCCGAGTGGGGTTCCTGGGTTTGGGAGGGTGGTCTGTAGCAGGCTATAAACTGGAAGGCAGTTTTACCCACTGTTAGTTGCACATGGATAGTCTCTGATGCTTCGTGCTTTGCCACCAACCTGGAGGTGTGGGTATCTTTGATGAATATCGATACTCCCCCTCCTTTTGTGGTTCAGTCTAAGTTTTGGGGCTGAAAAGCATGGTATGAGGTATAACCTGGTAGTGCTGGGGTGCTCTTGGGAGCCCTGAACCAGGTTTCTGTTACTGCACAGATATCTATGTTCTCCATGCTAAGGAGAGTTTTGAGTGCGTGCATCTTGAGGTTTAGACTTCTGGCGTTGAGTAGCATTACTCGTAGTTTCTTATCCCTTGTGATACCTATGGAGGTGGGTTTGTCTTTTGAGCCTTGCCTAAAAAAGGCACTATGGGGGTAGCAAGAGCCTTTGCTAATATCCGAAAGCCCAGGGGTGACAGGTGCAAGCCGTCCCTAGCGAAGCATCGTGGCTTGTCGAGCATATCATCCCAAGCTGACAGGCATTGGATACCCTTTGAATGACAACAGTACTTAAGCCAATTGTTGAAATTGATCATCTTGTCTTCATATTGTGGCATCATTCTTGGTGAGGGTAAGATGCTACTCAAGGTCAGGGTCATACCGGCCTGGGCTACATGCTCAGAGAGCTCCTTTATGTCTCTTTTCATGTAGTCCAGGGAGGTATGTCTCAGGTCATTCACACCAGCATGGACAATGACTGAGTCATATTTGTACTTGCCTTGGAGTGACCTGAGTGCTTGTGTTATGTGGCAGATCCTAGCGCCCGACAGGATGCTCACCGTGACCCTCTCCTTGTTCAGCCTGGTGAGCGGGACGTCAGTGTGCCTGATGATAGAGTCACCTATTACAAGTGTATCAGGTGTGTTGTTTAGTTTTAAGGGCTGTGACTGTTCGGCACACTGGCTTTGTGAGATATGTGTTGCACGTGTTTTGTTTTGGGGTAGCGGTTGCTTGGGTGTCTGCTTTGGAGGTCTCTGCTGCTTAGGCAGATTTTTATTTAGAGCCTCCGAGTATGTTTTTGTGTGATTATGTGTTTGGTTTGCTGTCGTGGTAGGTCTATGTGAGACTGGAATTGTAGTGAGTGTGGTTTCCTTCTCCTCCTGACTGGTTATGCCAGTACTGAGTTGAGAGAGCTTAGCCTCCAGTTTGGCTATATGGTTGCATCTCTCACATGTGTTGGAATTTGTTGGGAGGAGGAGAGGGTTGTCTGTGTACATGAGGCAGTTGTAACATTGCCTCAAGATTCCAAGATTCACCAGCTGGACTGGAGAGGAGATTGACAACTGACCTTTGGACATGCTGGAATAATATTCCTTAATAATTGAAAACAAGGGCCAGTGGGGAGTGAGGGTGTAGTGCTTTTAATTTTTAGTGCTGACTTATATAATTGCTTTAGTGAGCAAGTGCCAGGTAACTTAAGTGCAATGTGTTACAGGTAACTTAAATGCAAAAACGACAAACAGTAACTTTCTTTCAAGTTAAACAAGGAAATAAGTACAGTAAGCAATGCAGATATCACTAGTGATCCACAGAAGCGCTGAGAAGCCGCGTATTAGGTGGAATTAGCGTTCCAGGGAAATAACAAGCAAACAAACATCAAGCATATAAACAAAGCTAGATTCAGCAGGCCTGGATCTAGTCTATGCTACAGCAAACAAGGTGTACCAATTTCAGTAAGATACAGTTCAAATATTCAGGCACTATAAACCTTTAACCAGAAATTCCCAGCTCAGAAGGGCAGAGTCCAGCCTCTTCTCCCACAAGAGTGCAGACCACGAACCTTCTTAATGTAAAATAACTGGCCTGAAGCCCAAGTGCTTAAACCAGAACTAATACACTTTAAGAATAACAGACACTGGGCTCTCAATCAGTAGTTCCCAACTTAGAAGGATGAAAGCTACCTGTCCTGCCACCACAGTGCATGCCACAAACCTTCCTAATGTAAAACAACTGGTCTGAAGCCCAAGTGCTTAATCCAAAAGACTTAGAATGATAGCTACACTTTAATCAAGTTACTACCAAGCAGTAATAAATACAATTGAATACTTTAGAGAATGCCTGGATTAGTGCTCAAGTTACACAAACAAAGCTAGATCCAGCAGGCCCGAATCCAGTCTATGCCACAGCAAACAAGGTGCACCAACTTCAGTAAGAAGCAGTTCAGATATGCATGCACTATAAGCCTTTAACCAGAAATTCCCAGCTCAGAAGGGCAGAGTCCAGCCTCTCCTCCCACAGGAGTGCAGACCACGAACCCTCTTAATGTAAAATAACTGGCCTGAAAGCCCAAGTGCTTAAACCAGAATTAATACACTTTTAGAATAACAGACACTGAGCCCTCAATCAGCAGTTCCCAACCTAGAAGGATGTAAGCTACCTGTTCTGCCACTACAGTGCAGACCACAAACCCTCTCAGTGCAAAACAACTGGTCCGAAGCCCAAGTGTTTAAACCAAAAGGCTTAGAATGAGTTACACCAAGCAGTGATAAATACAATTGAGTACTTTTAAGACGATGCAAAAGTAAAATAAAGTAGGTAGAAACACAAGTACAGTAAAAGCAGATTAATTTTTTTTTTTTTGTTTCTTTTTTTCTGAACAAGTGCTGAGATCAAAGAAACAGATTTGAGTGCTGAAACTAGAAAACTGGCTAGTTATAAGAAGAAAAACTAAGCTAGAAGGCTTCCCTCCAACACAGAAGGGCTTGGGGGCTCAGAAGCCTATAGATAGTCTATACCACTTAACAGGAAAGGCAGGAAACAAGCTTAAATTTTTTTTTTTTTTTTTTACATGCCATACCTTTCTCTATAGGTTGTGCAACATTGAATGAATCCCCAAATCTTACCGACCAGTGAAAATCAAAGGCTAGATCACTCTCTGTGTCCATAAGGCCCTGATTAATGGGTCAACTGTTGGAAGTGTGCGGACAAAAAATATAGTATTGTATATTCCTTGGTGTTTAGTATTTGTCAATGGCTCTGACAACAACTGAATATGTGTGTCACCCCATCCTGGATAACTGTTGGTTCTGAGTGGGATTCAGTGACAGCGCCTAATTTCAAGTGTCTACAAATTGACAGTGACCGTGACTGCAGAGAAGGGAATAGCTAGGAGGAATTGTCCCAGGAAGGATTTGTGAGGGAAGTCCACTGGTGACTGGCCTCATAGTAGTGGTGGACTAACCCAATGCCATCTTCCCGGATAATGACTGTCAGGCACTTGGCTATCCACTGGCTGTCATACTAGTTTGTAAATAACCTCTACAGTGTTTCAACAATGCCTGATGGCCTAATCTTGTCAAATGCCTTCTCGGGCTACTGGAGGTGGAGTGAGTCATTGTTCCCTCATTCATTGCATAGTTTAACACTCACTGAGGTTCACTGGTTAAGGTAAGCATGATCTGACCTTGAAGTAAACAAAATGGGTTTGGGCCAGTGTCTGCAGGTGTACTGAATTGTTACTGATCATTCCCATGATAAGTCTTTCCATGGCTTTAAATATAAGACTACTGAGACATCTGGAGACAGTGCTTGTCAATGCATGCTAGTTGTCCTGTGTGCAACTAAGTATTGCAGTTAGTTCCATCATGGTTTCCAAGAAGACAGTCATCCAAGATGTCTGTGTTTGTGCAAAGAATAGGCAAATAATGGAGGGGAAAGTCATAAGTACACCCTGTGACGGTAAGGATGAGGTATTTACACATTTATTCTGCAGTTGGACACTATTCAGCAGTGTGTACTGAAATGACACAATTACCTTGTGAAGAATGCTGACAAGAGGGGAGCCCACTGAATTGCTGGTGCCTGGCTGCTACTACTGCTGGTCTCACCACAACCACTCTCTCCTGGGATATCATGCTCCTATACTTTGTCCCTCACCAGGAGCAAAACATTATTACCAAGCTCAACATGAAGATCAAGCCACAGCCTGTTTCTTCATCCACATACTTGTCCCATGTCATACTAGGCTCTGTAGGCTTGGCATACCCTTTTCTAGGAACATGCCTTGATTAGCAACCAGAGCAATCATTTGAGTTTGGCATGTATTATGCCTTGTATTCCAGGGTTGTTAGGATTTCACTAGGGTACTGACCAGATGGTGAGTCAGAGCACAGCTGTAGCATCACAATATAATGTTCAATGTCCTATGACAAAGATGTCCAAGGTTGCTCGAACAAGCACCACAGTGACACTGATCCCTGTTAGGTGAAAATTTCACAGCAATTCATGCAGCCTGACCTTCAACAGCTTCATGGTGCACATCTATGTGACATGGATCTGAGGCCTACTGCAGAGGAGTTCCCACCATTCGCCAAAGTGTGTGCACCTCACACATATCCTAGGTATCTCGTACTGTACATTTATGTAACTGGAAAACATGTCTCTGTTCCCACATCATGTCACACAACATCCATTTTGCTGTCTGTTTGCTTGACAGGCAGTGTAGACTAGCAAGGCCAATGTAATGACTACAAACTGAACAAGTTTTCTGTGCATGTATGGACATCCACATCTTCACTGCAAGGAGTGCCTACAGACAATGTGTTTGAGGCTGTCAACCCCAACGGTGTAGCAACATGACCATAACTTTGCTGGAGTTGTACATTGTCACATTTGTAGGTATGCTATTGCGACCATGCCTGATAAAGGGATTATGGTTAATCCAAGGGCCACATGCCTGGTAAAGCATTGTACTCACTCAACCATGTTATAGCACACTGTCAGGTGCTCTGTTACCTTAGGAGAACTATATTAAGGTGATAACATGTTACATTTCAGCATCTGCCAGGTCACTGCCTAATGATGGCCTGCTGTGCACACACAAACAAGACTCTATTGCTAATGACATTATCAATAACCACTGTCAAGATGTTGAAAGTGTCCCCACCCCTATACTCCTATGCCACACAAACACAATGTGTGAGAGATGTGGCTATATTATAAACCTTGATTCCATGCTGTCTCACACACTGGTCAGTACATATGACAATGAGCAGTTTTCCAAAATGCACACCTCACCACATACTCCACCCACACCTACATCACACACACCTGTATATGTGGAGCTCCTTACCAGATACATATGCAAACAACAGACACCTCAAAAACCCAATTGCAAGCTCACTACTCACAATCATACCTCTGCAGAACACAGTACACATAATAGCACAAGCACCACTGTCTCAATGGTCAAACACCTGAGACAAAACCAAACTCAAACATATCATTCATAGGTGAATACATCATAAGAAACATTGATGTCCTCTCACCAGGCTACATATGGGAAAGGTCACAGTTAGCTGTCTGTGAGGTGACAGGATATGCCATATCACACATGCACACAGGTCTGTCAACAGGTAATGTAATGACGACTTCATAGTTCCTGTTGGTGTGTACAGCATGAGACATACTTCAATGGACTGTGTGCAGACACATGATTGAGCTTACAGACTTTGTGTCTTCGGCGGGTATGTCCATAGCCTTGAGCTGCATTTCACCTTCACCTAGGATGATGGCTCAATACACATGGAAAAATGATTGAAGTCAATAATTGGCTTATTGTGTGGTGTCATTGTAAGAGGATCCAGTACATGTCAGCCTGGGATGACTTGCTCAACAGACCTCAATGCTTTGCCAGAGATGGTGTTCATCTGTCACCCCTGGGAGTTTGTGTACTGGCCAAGGCTGCTGACACCTCCATAGTGCATCTTATAGGTGGTGTCTCAAGGGAAAACATTCCAATGAGGGGAAACGCCCTCTTCAAACAACATCACAGTTATGCTGCTACATGCTAGGAATGCTAACAATAAACTCCACTCACTTGAAGGTGTCGCCACCTTGGAAGATGCAGACATTTGTGCAGTCACACACACACACACGTTTCAAGGCTGTGGACAGCACCACAACCATATCAGGCTACACATCCTTCCACATGTTCAGATCTCAAACTGAAAGTGTGCCAGGTAATGCAGGTGGTTTATCAATATCCATTAAAGATAGATACACATCCAGATTGGTTAAACAGTGTGATTCCCTGGAGACACTGCAGATGCTCTTCACTGCTTTTAGGGCACTTAATCAAGCCATTGCTAGCTACAGGAGCAACTCCATGAATCAGGACAACTGTTGTGTTTATTTGAATCTACTTGTGTATGTCAAGGTACATCACACCACCGTGGTGTGGGTGACTTTCACTAACCACCAACTGTGTTAGTTATTCATGCTCAGACTCACTTGCCCAGAGGTTAGTCCACATCCTTAACTACAATGTCCTGAATCAGTGGAGTGACATCCCCACAAGGGAAGACAACATACTGCATCAGCTGCTTACAAATATGGGTGACCACTGTAGCACCTCCACTGTGAGGTCCTTCCTGGTGAGATCTGACCACAAATTGGTCTCCTTAAATGTAAGACTCACACCTGAACTGCCCCCCTTGCAGCAAACACAGTAATAAACTTCAAAAAAGCAAATTATAACCTCCTATGGGATGGTATAAATAGCTTGACTGTACCTCCCCCCCTCAGATGGGACAGGTAACTATGCTGAGCTATACACCAATGCTTTATGCAAGCACCTGTAAAACTGCATAGACTCGGCTATACCTGACAGGAGGAAAACCAGCTCCTTATGGCACAGAAAACTGGGAGTGGCCATAAAATCTCACAGTTATGTCAATCTCTTACAAAAGGTTCTTCATGAACAAGTGCTTGTTGACATGCTCATGGTTGTAAACCCCATGCAAATGTGTATGTAGTATCATTTCCATTTTTAACACCTATGTTCCTGGTAAGTAGCACATCAGTAGCAACACCTGACGTACATACTCAGGGGCGATAGACCTGGGCACACAAGCCTAGCCACACAGGTTTACACCTACTTTACCATAATTCAGCATGTCTCTCCAGTGGTAAGAAGGGAAATATATCATGCTCATGGCATTACTGAGGGCACTGTTACCTGATAATGGCATAGTTATAACCTCTGTGTACTTTTCCCTCAGCATGCCAATATATGAGTGCAATGGCTATTTTGTCATGTACCTTTCCAAGCACCAGTATGATTGCCTGGATGACCATCATTTCACCACAGGGCTTCTGCCTGTGTCCCTCGTGGACAGGAGTAATACAAGCTGATCATGTAAATAAGGGTAAGAACTTGACTAGGATTTTAAGGGAACTAGGGTCATTAGGGTACTAAAGTCCAAAGATCCCATAATCCCAAAAACCGATATAAAATGCTCTAACAGCCACACACACAAACCTGGCTACAGTGAAAATAATACCACTACCAATTAATGTTTGCAGAACATTGCACAGCACATACACTCCAAACTGGCTGTAATTAGATTAAAACCCGTACCAATTTAATGGTACACACTACAGATCACAGTACTTAACACACATGCTACAGCTCAAGTCTGCTATTAACATCTCTTTAGCTAATGTTACACTAGATGACATCAGTAGGCCTTGTTGTGGTCAGGAATTTGAAGGCCCACATCACTTGCTACAACCAAAATAGTGCAAAAGTCTACTTCTTTCTAAGTCAGTGTAGTAATCATATTAATTTTGTAAGGAGATGCACACACACACACGCACACACACACACACACACACACACACACACACACACACACACACACACGGGTTGGAATGATATGCAGATCATAGTATTTATTGCATACGCCATGGCTGAAGTCTGACATTGGAATGGCAGTTGGTAGCTTTAAAGTACATGACATCAGCAGGCCTGGTGGAAGACAGGAGTTTGGAGGCCAGCATCACCTGCAAGAGCCTTGTGAAAGACAGGAGTTTGGAGGCCAGCATTACCTGCAAGGATCAAAATGTGCAGAACCATTGCAGTTTGTTAGTCAATGTACACACACAAACACACCAAGTAAGCTGGAGTGAGATTAGAACCCCTGCCTATCAAGGCTCACACACTACAGATCACAGAATGTATTGCACATGCCATGGCTGAAGTCTGACTTTAGAATTGCAGTTGGTAGTCAGCAGGCCTTGTGGAAGACAGGAGTTTAGAGGTCAACATCACCTGCAAGGGCCAAAAAGTGCAGAGCCATCGCAATTTGGTAGTCAATGTGGGATTCCCATTTGTTTTGCAGGGAGATGCACACACAAGCACACCAAGTGGCCTGGAGTGAGATTAGAACTCCTACCTATCTAGTCTTAGACACTACAAATCATCATGTTTATCACACATGCCATGACTGAAGTCTGTTTAATATGTGACTGCAGGAGACTACTTGTGGAGTACATAAACTAGGCTTGTATTGAACAGCATGTATGGCCTGCAGAGTGGCATTGTTTCTTACTGTTCTTTGCATCTAGTAGCCTAGCAGTCAGATAACAGTTTTTTTATCTTAGCTATGTGGCTACAGTAGCCATTTTGACCATATGTGGTTGTTTGCATTTGGATGGGAAGCCTGTGGGCAAAAACAATGTACCCTGTCAATGATTGTTTACACAACATGATACAGAACACCACCTGTTCACCTGTTTGTGTATGTGTGGTGACATCCAGCAGGCACAGGGGGGGTGTAAGTAAGTGCATTATCTACTGTTGAGCCCTTATGTTTGGCCCTTTGAGCAACATTATATATGTGTCACAGTGCAGCTTTAATCACCATTATCATGGTATGCAGGACAATACAGATACACACACCCATATAAACATGTATATTTATGTCTATAACAGGGATGAATATATAAATGGAGGTGTGTGTGTGTGTGTGTGTGTGTGTGTGTGTGTGTGTGTGTGTGTGTGTGTGTGTGTGTGTGTGTGTTATTAAGATGTTTGAAGAATGGGTATTACATGAACTTCATAATAATCAGGATATAATGTTTAAGAATTACAGTATTAATTTAAATAGAAAACAGAGAGATGCTTTGCAAAATTTACGAAATGATGATAAGGTGGTAGTTGTAAAAGCAGATAGGGGGGCAATAGTGTTATGGGAGTCTAATGAGTATGATAAAGAAGTAATGAGACAGCTTAGTGACCCTATTTCATATATGAGACTACCTTTTGGTCCAAGTAATGGATTTAAGCTATTATTGATGCATTTCTAGAAAATGCTGTCATTAAGGGGGTGCTAACAAAAGAAATTTGTGAACAGTTGAAGGTTGTTGAAATGGAACCTCCGACTTTCTATATACTACCTAAAATACATAAGACGATTTTAAATCCTCCCGGCAGACCAATAGTGTCAAGTTGGGGGTCATTGATTGAACCTCTGTCCATTTATTTAGAAGGCAAATTAAAAATGTTACTGCCATTGATTAGAGCTAGGATTAAAGACAGTACTGAATTTTTTTGACTCATGAGTGATATTGAAATCCCTATACATGCATACTTGTGTACTTTAGATATCCAGTCATTGTATACCAGTATTCCTCATAAAATGGGCCTGGCTGCAGTCAGTTATTGGGCTGAATATTCTGGGTTATACACTACAGTCCAGATTGACTTTTTGCTTAAAATGTTAAGCATAGTTTTAGAACATAATGCATTTATGTATAAAACTGATTGTTTTTTACAAATGAGAGATACTGCTATAGGTACAAATTTTGCACCCATTTATGCAGACCTCTTTATGGGCTATTTGGAGACTAGAATAATATGCAATGACATGAATGAATTTATGCAGTATATGGACATGTGGCGAAGATATCTAGATGATTGTTGGTGTGTCTGGGTGGGGACCATTGAAAAATTGTATGAATTTATTAATTACTTGAATAATAATACTTTTGGAATACAATTTACTAGTAAGATAGAACAATTCAATATTGACTTTCTAGATGTCAATGTTACTAAATTGATTGATGGAACAGTAGTAACTAGTATGTTTAGGAAACTGTTTACAAAAAATTCAATATTGGAAGTCAAAAGTTGCCACCCTAGACATATAGCTAAAAATATACCAAAAGCACAATTTGTTAGACTAAAGCGCCTTTGTAGTAGACAGCAAGATTTTGAAAGAGAGGCAGCAGATATGCACGATAGATTCATGCATAGGGGATATGATACTAGATTGGTTTTTAGTGCCCTTGAACAGGGTAGAATACAGGATAGAAGTAAGTTGTTAAGTACAGTTCATGTGAGGGATGTTAAGACAGCAGATAAATTGAGATTCATCACTACCTATGGTACTAAAAATAAATCCAAGGCAGGAAGCCAAACCAAGACAGGCTAGTACTTAGTAAAAATGTTCAGAAAATCATCTGATTCTTTATTGTGAGACAGTCTTGGTCCTGTTTGTGCTTTTTTGGATTCCTAGCTACGCTTTTTTTTCCATGGCTGGTGAAGCCGAATCGGTCAATTTTGCTGAAACTCCTCAGCTACTGAGAGACAATGGTGATGACGTCCCGGTGACTCGTACAGAGTTTAACCAGGTAGTTTTGATGTTAACGCAGCTCACTAACCTTGTAAAAGAAAACAACGGCTGCAGTATTCCCCCACCCGGGACCCAACAACACGCTATCGAGGTTAAGAGGAAATCTCCACCGACCGGTGCAAATGGAACTACTAGCGGTTTACACTCTTTGTTTCCGTCTAACCCTAACATACCAAGGGCACCTAGCAATGAACACAGTGAAGGCACGTTTCGTTCAAAGACCAACAGACCTGAAAAACAGTCCAAGGACTTTAATTTTACTACTTGGGCAGGTTGGCAATTTACATTTAATCAAGGTACTGTGTCCTCTAATAACTACAACACTACAGAGAATGATTTTGGTGAATTGAAAAACAAACTTTATGCGTATAAAAGTAATCAACTTGAGATTGAGTACTTGAGGGAGTGTGTTAATGTGAAACGTATACCGAAGGGTTTGCGTTTTTACAAGTTCCCTAACAACGTTCAACCGGGAACTTTGTACTACAAGAAACTGTGTGAAATTTTTGATAGAGCTGGACTGGAGGTTTTAAATGTGATGATTTCAGAGTATGAAGCAAAGGCTGATACTCTTTTAAACGAGTTAAATGTTTTAAATAAATCCCTTGTCACTGACAACAATTGTTTGACTGTGAAGTTTGATTATGATAATGCTTTTGACGAAGTCGATCAATTTTGCATAAAAATACTTAATCGAAAAATACGCAAGCTAGATAGGGATTTAGCTGAATATAGAGAAGGAACAGCCTACCCCCCTCCTAACAGGACTCGGTGGGAACATAAACAGGATAATCAAAACAATCAAAACAAGGGGCCTGATTTCTACTCTAGAGCTACTCACGAACCCCTCCGTAGGAGCGAGAGGTTAGCTGAGAAAGGCAGAAAGAATTCCCATCAGGATTTTCAGCATCCCCCCGGCTGACGGGGGCATGGGGACAGAAACAGCCTTCTCACATGTGGAACAACAAACATGGTTAAATGATACTCCTACTGTCCCTGAAATGGCATTTTCACACCACAACCTTTCCAATATCGCAGGCAACAACCATTTCATAGTTAAAAAAGACAATTTTATTATATACAACTATACCGACCTACAAATCACAGATCTGACTTTCGATCTATTCACCCGGGGATTTCAGTTTGTCCCCACACGCCCTTGTAACATATCCCAAATTCTAGTTGAATTAAAGCTTTTTGCTAGAAATTTAAATCTAGCACACTATTTTAAAGGACAGCCTTACACCAACATTGGGCTTTGTATAACTAGCACCATCAACCCGCCTGCGCACCCCTTAATTAAACTTTTTGAAGAATTAGTTGAGAAAGACTTTAGAACCCTACACTCCCAAGGAATAGAACCACAGTTAGTTAATCTAAATGAACATGAAATCTGGTTTATTAACCATTTGAAGAAAGAAAACATCAGGGTCATGAAACCAGACAAGGGCGGTGGGGTTGTTCTGATGTACAATTCCAGCTACGATACTTACATCCATGACATGTTACAGGATAGTGAACAATATGAAATTGTATCCATGAATGAAGTTAACATAGCTTTTTCTAAAATTAAATACATGCTTACTGACCATCTGCTCCAAAGAGCTATAAATGAGAAATTATTCAACTATCTACATGTTGAGAAACCTAAAACACCAGTACCAAAGGCTTGGACCCCTTGAGATTCAGGCCTATAGTTTCAGGAGCTGGAAGCATTACTGAACCCTTAGGCAAATTCATTGACCATGCCACAAAGCAACTTGTCCCACTCCTAGAACACGTTTGTAAGGATTCCTGGGACTTTCTCAGAGATATTCAACCTTCCTTTTTTTCATCTGAACTCCTTATGATAACTATAGACATTAAGGACCTTTTTCCCAGCATACCCCATCTAATAGGGCTCGAGTGGTTCAATGATTTTCTAACCACTGAAACTGAGCTCAACAACAAAGTGACTGGCCTCCTGGTTGAGTTTATGGAAATTTTATTACAGAACAACTTTATATTCTTTAATGGTGAGCTTTTTAGACAGAAGAAAGGGGTGGCCATGGGTGCCTCTTGCGCTTCCTTTTACGCCAACATAATTTTGCACAGATGGGAACGTACGTTTATTTTTTCTTCCACTTGGGTTCAATATTTAACTCACTATAGAAGATACTTAGATGACATCTGTATCCTATGGAATGGCACCCTTAATCAATTTCTGGATTTTTTTAGTTACATCAACTCCACCACCCCTTTTTTGGTGTTCACTCATAACATCAACAAGAACGAACTCCACTATCTTGATGTGACTTTATACAAAGACTATAACAATTTAACATTTCTTTCTAAGCTTTATAGGAAACCCACTTTCTCCAATTCATTTCTGCATTTTCAAAGTGGACATCCATTCTGCCAGAAAAAAGGCATTGTTAAGGGTCAGTTTATTAGAGCTTCTAGGATGTGTAGCACTACTGCTGATTTCTTGGATGAAATACATTTTTTGCAGTCCTTGTTTATAGACAGGGGATACCCTCTCTCCCTTATCACCTCCTTAGCTAAGGAAGTAATTGATAATAGAGAAACAACATTTCCTCCACTTCTTGGCATAGGGCAACCTCCTGGTACAATTAACACTACCGTGACATCTGACATTTCTCGGAACAGTTTTATCTACACTTACTCTGGTAACTCTCCCAACATCGAAGAGATTATCAGGAGGCATTGGCCTGTACTGACCTTTCATGAAGAATTCAAAGATGCCCTCCCATTATATCCCAAATTTGTAAGAAAGAGGGACATTAACTTTAAGGAACTATTTGAAAGAAAACCTACCCTTCAGGTTAACAATTCTAAAACACAACTAGGTACTTTCAAATGCAGGTCCTGCAACCAATGCCATGCCATCATTAATGCTTCAACCCTCTATATTCCCTCCAGGAATTTTAACATCAAATCACACCATCACCACACTTGTGGGAGTAAAGGGGTTGTCTACCTAGGTTTTTGTACCACCTGCTCAAGCTTCTATGTTGGCAAAACTGAGAGGCCATTTAGGAAAAGACTCTATGAGCATTTTTATGACTTAAGTAAACAAAAGGAGTCCAATGCATTCTACAAGCATTCCCTCACCTGCCCCGAGATTGATCTTAAATTCATTGTGTTGGAGCAAGTTATCCCGGATGCTAGGGGAGGCGACTGGGAGACAACCCTTGAATATAGGGAACTCATATGGCAACTTAAACTGGATGCAGGCAGACACCCCGGATTAAACGACAACATCAATATAAATAGTGTCCTTAAGTTAAGAAAGGCTAGATTATGAGAAGCTCACTCATTGCTGATATATAAAAACTTTTCACGTAGAACATGACAAACAATTTATTCCAACTTATTCTTATATTTATTGTTTATAGTTTTTTAGACTACTTCATATTTTAGAACAACATTTACTGTACATATTGACTACATAATATTTTAATTTTTATCATTTAGGGATTTTTTCCTAAACATCCTTCTAAATACATATCTACATATACACACACAGATATTTCCTGCATGTTCTTATACCTCGAGGGTATTTTATGATGATTGCGACTGTGTTTTGACAATGTCTTAATGCCTCGGATAACATGTGTCCTCGTGGCTTTAGTTTTTAGTACTTCTATCACTTTGTATTGGCATTTCATTTTATTATTATTCAATTATTATTCATTTTTTCTTCCTATTATTTCATTATTATTACCATTATCTATTTACAGTTCATAATTATTAATAACAATTTATTTTTTTGGCTTTGTCCAAAAACATTTTTTTTTTTTTTTCCACATGAATACACTTTCCCAAAGCACATAAATACCTTTTGTCCTATTATCAGGTTGTTTTACTCTCAACTGATTTGGCACAGTATTATTGTTTTTTATGCACCAGGTCTAACTTTTAACAACTAAGTAGCTTTTTAACAATCTAGTAATTTCAGCAATTTTAAGTTTTAATTGATTAATTAACAATTAGCTACAGTGTATATAAAGCCTTGTTGCACTTTGTATTTTATCTTGACAAAGCTCGGCAGAGACCGAGCGAAAGCGCTTGTTTTTACTGTTTCTACTGTCTCACAATAAAGAATCAGATCATTTTCTGAACATTTTTACTAAGTACTAGCCTGACCTGGTTTGGCTTCCTGCCTTGGATTTATTTTTTCTTGGTCCTGTTTGTGCTTTTTTGGATTCCTACCTATGGTACTAATACATTCAAAATAAAACAGATTGTAGAAAAACATTGGTCTATTTTAAAAAAATGATTCATTTTTTGAACAGGTAGTGGATGACCATTGTAATTTTGGCTAAAGCAGGGGGAAAAATTTAGGAGAATATCTTAATAAACATAAAAAAACTTCCTTTATGAATGAAACAACACTAAGAAAAAATATGAGAGGAAGTACTTTCTGTGGGAATTGTGTACATTGTAAGGTAGTGTCTAAAACTAAATCCTTCACATCTGTTAATACTACTAAAGTCTCTGATATTAGGGTTTCAATTACATGTAATACTGACTGGATTATCCATATGGCAGTATGTAAGTGTGGTGCTTTTTATATTGGGCAGACTTCTAGACCGTTTAAACATAGGATAGCCCTTCATGTTAGTGATATAAACTGCAAAAGAACTCATAGTGCTTTGTATAAGCACCAGGTAGATCATAAAGGAGCACATTTTATTTTTGTTGGGATAGATACCTTTTTAGGTGATAATATTACTATAATAAAGAAACATAAAATATTAGATTTAAAAGAAAAGATGTGAATACTAAAATTGGGAGCTCTTTATAAACCAGGATTAGATGAGAACCTTTAATATACACTGATAGTAATAAGTTATTTGTGTCTTGTTTTTGTTTTTGTAAATATGCCTAATAGGCAAATGTTTTCAATTAGTATAGGATATTTTAGTTATTATTTTTCAATAATGTGCTAAATTTATTTGTTCAGTTAGCCTTTAACAATAGAGATATATGTTTATATGTATTTTGCTGTAAAAGGGTTTGTCACTTTAAAACCAGGTTTGAAAAACGTATAAGAGTGTATTGTAAGTGAATCTGGGCATTTGAGCACTGAGGACACCTATTGGGTGAAACCGGTTTGCTTGTTGTGGAGTCGTGGCTGTCCAAAGCCATTGTAATGGTGGATTAATAAATCACTGAAAGAAATATGGGTCAAACCTTATTTTGTTCAACATAAACAATTATTTATGACACGATAAACTAGTGCTGGGTTCTGTTTGTTGGATATGTTTCTATCCGTGCACAGTTTCAGTGTTTCATAAGCTGTGAGTACGTGCACCAATTGAGAAGAGAGTGTATATATATATATATATATATATATATATATATATATATATATATATGTGTATGGTTTACTATCAAAAAATCGAAAATTTAAAAAAAAAGTGTATGAATGTTCGAATTTTAACATTGGAAATGAACATTTCCGTATGTCCCTAATGTCGAAAACAGCTGTTAATTGTCAAAAATGTCGCATGTGACATTTTCAACAATTAACAGCACTCCCACCTTTCCCTTAACTCCCTACGTAACTAGCCTAAACTCACATCTATGCAGGGGGCAAGCCCCCCTGCACCCTCCTGTGGGGGGGTTGTGCCCCCCACACCCCCCCTAACTTAATATTCCAACTCCGAGATCGCACTACAGTGAGGAAAGGGATGTATTTCCCTAACCGCACTGTACCATGATCCCCTTACATGAGCGAACACTATAATTGCGAATGCACAGTCCATTCGCAATGATAACATTCGCTCACATAACCTGCTGAAATATGAAGTGTTCGAACATATGTTGTTCGAATACTTCATAGCCGTGCAATTGCACGGCGACATTTTGATAGTAAACCTACATATATATATATATATATATATATATATATATATATATATATATGGTATACCTTCATTTGTGCAAAGGTACACTTCCAAATGGGCGTGTTCTCGAACCGTTTTGCCGAATTCTGGTACACTGACTTCCCTAAACGTTGTAAAAATATCGACATTCAACATTCCCGATCACTCCACCGCCGAAATGAGTGCTACCATGGGTCAAAAAGGGGCAAGGTTTTGGCATTTGGCGGTTAGGTTTTTGCGGTTTTTGAATTTCACAGTTCGCAGTTCGCAGAAGTAGCATCGAAGATGTGGCTGGCGAACATATGAAGGTATACCATATATATATATATATATATATATATGTGTGTGTATGTGTGTGTGTATGCCTATATATATATATATATGTATATCTATCTATATATATATATATATATATATATATATATATATATATATTTATATACACATCTCTATATATATATGCATAGAGATAGATATATATCTATAAGGAGTACAGAAATAGTGACAGACAAATATGTATACATATATGTATATATCTGTAGACATATCTATATATAAAAAGTCATTCTGAGCTTTGAGCAACAGAATTGCGCTCTGCTTAACTGTGTATGAGCATGCCCAGTGGGATTTTCACTAGTTATAAACTGACTCCACCCACATCTATGTGTACTCCAGTTCGTGATTTGTGTGTTAGTCAAACTTACATATGTCCCTGTTTCTGCACTGCTGTACGTCACTGAAATTGGCTACAACTTTCTAAAGCTGTCTGATGTAATTAATATGCGATAGAGGTTAATAATATTACACCACACTCAGACTGACAGTCCGTAAAACACAAAGTAATGATGCCTAACATCTAAAATAAGTGGGTACTTCTAGACTAGAACCATGAACACCATGACACAAGCTAATAGTCGTAGTCATTTGTGCTACACAAGCTGCTTAACATACATGAATCATTCATCACACAATCAATTGCATAAATATGTACATTGTTATTCCTGTTTTAAGTAAGATATACAATGTATGGTCAATTTCTATGTTACTGTCCTGAGGCTTCCTGGAATGCTGATATACCATTGATGAGTTTCTGTTGCAGCACTTACAATGGAACACTACTGTGCTGGGGGGGTGGTAATACACAATAGTCTGACTATCATGTCACCCCACTGTCTAACATCTCCCTTGACTGATGTACCAGTAATCTGTTCCAGTAGGACTGCATGAATATTCCATGCATGAGGTCTAGTGAATAGTAATGGAAACATGCTAGTGCAATGGGTATCTGTAGTCTCATGTGGATATTATTTATGTTCAAGTAGTCCACTATATTTACTTGCATAATGTACCAGAGTGATACATACAATGCCATATAATAATAATCCTTATGAGTACTGTGTTGGTTACAGACTTACCTTGCAAATGCAACAGGTGACACAACTGTAGTTTAGGGCTGACTCTGTCAGATGCAAGCAGTACACAGCCAATACATGGGTAGGTACAGGATGTGTGGGTTGTCTGCCATCATTTTTTAATTTCTGTATGTGAGTAGGTCTATGGTGCCAGTCCCTAAGTAGGCAGTGAATGTGCTATGCATTGCCTCTTAGCCAAAGCCAGGACATACTGAGCATGCCTATATCTGCCTACAGGGACATCACCAAGGGGTTCCTCCTCCGAGTCCTCCTGTGACTGTGGCTGTAGTGACATAGGCATGGGGGTGGGGGCTGGGTATCACTTCCCTTTGATGATCCTGCTGCAGTTGTTTCTGCAGAATCATATTGTGTAGCATAGCACATACTGTGAACATCTGTGCACATGTGGCTAGAGAGTACTGCAGGGCTCTACTAGATAATTTAAGACACCATAACCATGACTTCAAAAGCCCAACACAAACTCTGTGATGTTCCTGATTCGTGCATGTGCCTCATTAAAGCATTCTTCTGTGGGTGTGTGTGCATTTCTGATGGGTGTCATCATCCATGGTTCCAGGATGTAGCCAGCATCTCCCAGTAAATGGCCGTGTGGGCTGCCCCCCCTAGCAAACATCTTGTACAGCTGTGATGTGTACCAGATATGAGAGACGTGATAACTGCCAGAGCTGCCAGCACACATTCAGGATAATCCCCTTGGCATTGCACATGACTTGGCAGTTGATGGAGTGGTACCCCTTGTATTTAAAGTATATTATACCCTGCTCACCAGTTGGTGCCTTGATGTGTACATGAGTGCAATCTATGACATCCAGTTCTTGAGGGTAGTGTGCTAAATTGTTGAACTGTTGCATATTTCTGGCCCTCACCTCAGGGGAGAGGGGAAAAGATATGTGCTCACTGGCATGTGGCAGCATCGCATTTAGGAACTGGTGGAGTATCCTGGATGCAGATCCCTGTGACATCCCCATCATGTCCCCAGCTGGTCTTTGAAAAGTACATGTAGCTAGTATCCTAAGGGCTACACATACCTTTGTTTCCACTGGGATGAGTTCCCCTCTGTTGGCGCTGGCTTTGAGTTAAGGGTGGCAGAGCTCAGTGAGTTCTTGTAGTATGTCGCTGTCCACCCTGTAGGGCTCTGCAGTCTCCAGCTCATGTAGTTCCTGGAAGGTTACCCTGGGTCTGAACACTCTTCTCCTTCTCTGCCTAGGCCTACTGTCAGCAGTACCACCAGCACTGACTTCAGTATCTAGCACATACAGATGTAGCAGACCTGCATCACCCCTAGCATTATCTCAGTTAAAATTCCCAAGTCTGTTCTCGAATAGTCCAGAGTACTGGGGGGGAATCAGATTGTAGGGTGTATGCATACTTTACAGAGATCTGCTGTAGGTCCTGCATGTGTGATTGGTTAATTATTATGCATTTTACCAGCCTAGAATGTAATTAACATTATTTAATGGCCCTACTTTAATGTGCAAAATGGCTCTATGCACCGCACTGTGCAGCAAAGCTTATAGAGAGTAGTAAATAGCCATTAGATATATCTGCCTCCCCTTCATTGCTGCCTACATCATCACTGTCAAGTGGGTAGTGTGCCACGCAAACACACTGAACTATGTAGTGAGCCGTGTAGCATAGCCTAGACAAAAGTCAAAATCATTAACTGAATATAGCAGGTTTTAATTGCTTGCTGCCTACATCATCATTGTGACCTCAGTGGTCTTTCCGCATGAACACACTCAGATATAAGGTGCGCATAGCAAACACGTGCAATGGGAATAAAACAATCCTAAAAGTGTCTGGATACACCCCCTGCTGGAATCCACATCCAGCAGAAATATCAACATGGTGTGGGAGCCTACATGTACTGGATATGCAAACATGATTACTCTTTTTTGCTATTCAAGGCATCTAACTCATTGGCATACATATCTGTGCTGACAGCCTGGAAACTACACGGTTTATAGCCATATGAACTGGGCAACAGCACCAATGCACCATTGTATGGACCTGACGCAAGAACCTAGAATATATTTCTAGCATTTATTATAAAATGCATTTTTTTGTCTCTATTAAGCATGTTTGTGCATTGCGGCACATACCGCAAACATGCCAAGATTATTAAAAATATATATTATTAATTTATTTCCTTCATCTTTATGACATCCACAATATTAGTTTTGCACATATCTGTGTGTGGTATAACATTTTCAGGGAAGGTATGCCCATATTTCAGGTGCTTTACATCCCCTTTTGTCTGTGTAGACTCCTGTACATGGAAATATTCCACGTACACTATGGACACTGACACAGAGTCTACACAGATGCCTTTCTACTTGTTGGATCACTCACTCTGTCTCATTTGCATAAGATTCACCTACTTATCAGGTGATTTGCATTCCTCGGTATTTTCCCTGCTTACGCGTGTGTGCGAGCCGCTAAGTGGCGCTTACTGAATCTATAATTGTTCACATTTGTGTATGCATCACACAGCGATGCATACACAAAAAAAATGTGTAGGCTTTACTGAATTCCTATAGTTTCACAGAAGTAGTAGCTTTATATTTCAAGTGTCTTACAATTGCATTCTCTCTGTTTGTACTGACAAATAGTTGAAGGCAAAGTTAAGTGCTGAAGCAGTTAAGGGGTGTTATGCTATGTCTGTGTTTGAAAAATTAGTGAAGTGTGTTAGGTGTCCATGGGAAACAGATTAATTAACATTGCTCTGTCCTTCTCAGGCTGAGGGGATGAGTCTGCAAGGATGTCTGCAGGCCAATAAACCTTAACCATAGGTGATTTATGTTTTAAAAAGGCATATTTGTCAAGTGTTCACATAAAGCTCTAAGTGAGGATCACAAGGACATAAAATATTTTAAAAAATGTTATTATTTGTTAAAAACTATGTAATGCCAGAGTTCTGCATGCAAGAAATTAATAAGAAAAGGTATAAAAACTGAAGATTTTGTTATTTTTGGAGACTGATCTGAAAATTTAAGTAGGAAGTCTCTCAGTGCTGTCTATGGAATAAACAAGTACTTTGCACATCCTGGAGCATTATCATTGACTAAGACTAAAAGGTAAAACTCTTTATTATCTATTTGTAAACTTTAATAATATTTTTGTAATACTTCAGACAAATAAGTCACATTTGTCGTTTGCCAAATACTCCATTTATCTGACTAACTACCTTGAGCTCAGTGAAGACTGGACATGTGAAATGCTGTTTCACACTACATTCAGGTGAACAATGCCTGATATATATATATATATATATATATATATATATATATATATATATATATATATATATATATATATATATATATATACACACACACACACACACACACACACACAGAAATATAATATTAATGCATATAAGCATGTTTTATTAATGAAGAACTGTACATCTCTACAACATGACCATAAGCAGACATTAGTATCAGTGACAAGTTTTACAGCACAATGTAACTTTTCATTTACTACCAGGAAGTACCAAATATATTATATTTTGGTCACATTATTAATAAAGATATGACTATGACACACATTCATAATTTTGCATAATCTTCCTTACTGACTACTGCAGTTAGGGTAGCATACATTTCTGACCTGTATGGTGAGTAGTTATGTTCAATGCTATTCCAGCATGTTACTATGTGGACACTGTCTGTGATATTTACATGAAGTATGGAATATGTATTCATATCATACTGACAGCAAAACAATTGTAATGTCTGCACACTGATAGTAGTTAGATACCCAGTACCCATCAGAAGATTCCCATCATTATCTAAGTTTTCCTTTGATACAATATAGTGCAAGAACCTGCGTCTCTGGAAAAGGAGATAAGACTGACTCACCATAAGAGCCTGCAACTCTGATACTCTCTCACTGAGATCTGAGCAAATCAGTAAAACTGGTTACCATATTAAGAACCTCAAGTCAGCCAGATGAACTGGTTGAAATAGAGAAAGTGTTAGCTTCTCTATCACAAAATTAAGATCCCAAGGAGGAATCACAAGTTTTCTTAGAGGTCCCTTATGTAATACCACTTTCAAAAAACAGTTTGACATGAGAATGCATTGAGAAAGGGAGATTTGTAGGCCGACATGCTGAAATGGCTGACAAATTAACTTTGATAAAGCAGTAAGACAGTCTGTAGGAAAGTAGTTCACACAAAAATTGTAAAAACTAGAGAAACACTAGCCCTGAATGGGTACTGGTTAATTTGTTGGCACCAAAGAGAAAACCTTTTCTATTTGCTTATATATGATTTTCTACTAGCAGGCTTTCTCTCTCCAGTAGCACCTGCTGCAAATCCTCAGTAAACGTGTGCCTAAATGGAATTAAGACCAATCATCCAAGCAGTCAGTTAAAATTGTTTGGGGATGGGATGTATCAAGCATCCCTGCTCTTGTGTGAGTAGATCTATTCTGTTAATAAGCTTGTGGTAATTGCCCCTAGCCAATTCCAAAAGAAAGGAGAACCACTGTTGCCTGGTCCAGAAGGGATGCAATCACTACAATGATCTTGCTGTATTCCCTCTGAATCTTCAGAAGTACCCTAGATATCAGTGGAAAGGGTAAAAACTGATACAGGAACAATCCTGTCCAAGGAAAAGAAAAGGCATCTGTCTTCCATGCCCTCTTTCATGGAGTAATGGAGCTGAATTTTGCCAGCTGATTGTTCAGGGAAGAGTCAAAAAGTCTACTTGAAAAACTTCCCACAGATGGCTCAATCCTGAAAGACCCCAATCTAGTTTCCATTCATTAGTTTCTGCCCTTGTCCTGCTTAGTTTGTCTGCCACACAATTTTTCTCCACCTGGATATAGGATGCCTGTACAGTAAAATTGTTCTGTAGAGTTATATTCCGTGCTAACTTGGCTAGTCTACATAAAGTGTAAGATTTGGTTTCCCTTGCTTTTGTATGTACCACATCACTGTGCTATTTCTGTTGAAGAAGAACTGGGGACCAAAGCTGATTCAAAGAGTTGAGTGCCTTGATAAAAGCAAGCATCTGTTTTGTGTTTATGTGCTTTGGTCTGTCTTTTCTGTCTCATATACCTTACACTTTTATCTCATTTGAGACTGCTCCCCGCAAAAAAGTCTGTGCCATCTGCAGTGACTGATAGCTTTGGAGCAGGAGAGGAGACCTGGATTCAGGGATATCTGATGTCTCCACCAACTCTTCTCACAAATCCCAGAAATGGAATTTGATAAGATAATGGGTGTTGGTGTTGGGAACAAAGAGACTTCAGATACCATGATATCCTTCCCATGTGGTGTCTTACAAGAGGTATCATGAGAATCATAGATAGCATAAGACCAAAAACCCTGAGGTATTCCCTCACAGTGAACAGAGTCAAAGTGGAAAACCTCTGGAATAGCTCTAAATATAAATCTATTTTTTCCATTGGAAGAAAAGCACTTTTTACTAAGGAGTGTAGTAGACACTCCGGGAACACACTCCAATGTGATGGAGACAAAAGAGACTTTTGAATGTTCACATGCAATCCCAGTCTGTATGGGAGATCCCTCACCTAAGTGAGAGATTCCTGACATTTTGAAAGTATAAATACTGTGCAAAGATGAGAAAGTTATCCAGTTATGGGAAAATGTGAATACCCCATAGCCTGGAATGGGCTATTGGAAGAACTAAACACGTTGTGAACACTCTTGGAGAGGTTAATAGTCCCAGGGGTTTGGCAGAGAACTGATAATGTGATCTAGATACACAAATCCTTACGGAATGCCTAACATCTGGATGAATATGAATGAGATGATAAATATCTTTTAAATCTAAGGTTACTGAAAAACTCAAATGAGAAATAATAAGTAACATGTTGTGAAGTGAAAGCATTTTGAACTTAAGCGCTATTACATACTGGTTTAAGAAAGAAAGATCAAGGCATTTTCTTTCTTTGGCTCTAAAAACATTACTGAATAAAATCCTTTTGTCATCTGGGAAGGAGGAACTGCTTATTTTATCTTAAGTGATAGTATGTGCTGTAAGACAGGAGAAAACAAAAGGATTTGGTGTAGCTGATGGGGGGAATTACCTGGAAAGCAATAAGTTTTTCCATCTGCCATTTATAGCTTTGATGAATTAGCCTCATGACCAATTCATCTGATACAGAGAAATGGAGACTCGACTTTCTGGAAGGGATAAGGAGCTGCCATGGTGGAAGATGGGGACAAGGGCCCATATATAGACCTTCTCCCTTTGTAACTGTTCTTTCTTCTTGGGGGGTCATGCTTTCTTTTTGGAACCTCCCTTCTATTGGTTTCTAAATGGCTGCTTACCGGCATTCTTCCAAGACTTTTTATTTTGTTTCTTGCCAAAAGTGGATGATGGTACAGAAAATACATTGGAAAATTTGGATGAAAGCTGAAAAATGTGAGCTATTTCTAGAAATCAGCTTATCACTGTCATCATTTTTTTTGATAACCTTTGCAGCAATGGGTCCAAAAACTAAGTCTCTTCCCAAGTACGATCTCACTTTTATATCTTCTGGGAGACTCTGAGAATGTAGACAGACAAACCTGCTCAACACAGTACCAGCGGTGACAGCTCTGCATACAATATCTAATGAGTAATAAACACACTTAACTAGGAGCAGTGTCCTGAGAACTGGAAGATGCTAAACCACACAAAGCAGATATTTCCCACAAGAAGGAACTGCAAATAAAACATTCCTCATACTTTCACAATTAGCCAGAATAACCATTAACATATGAGACTAACGATTTAAAATTCTAAAAATTAAAGTTGCAGAAGCATACACTTTTCATAAACTTATCAATAGCTTTACTATTGTTTTCTGAAAAAGGATTAGAATTAACAAAATGTTTGGAAGGAGATGGATTAACTAAATCTATAGCTGCTAGGTCAGGTCTGAGATTAGTCTATAAAAACTTGAAAGACTGTTTTCTTAGGTGCAGCAGGCTAGCTGTCAGGAAAAACAAAGGCTATGAAAAACACATCTTGCAGTGCTGACAGCACTCCTGTTCCTACTTTTCTGAATTAGTAAAAACAATATGAAAACTCCAGCAAAGCTAGAACTTCCACTGAGAGACCTCCCAAACCTCTTGTAACAGAGACACATGGGATACATGCAAATGATCCTTAGAACATCAGGTGGTTCAGCTAATTGGCAATTCTGAATGCCCATGACTTGAGTTTCTAATGCTTAGTCAAACATTCTGTTTGTGCTGTGCTGATGAGTTCATAACAAGGTTGAAATATGCATATCCACAGCTAGTGGGGTTTGGCTTTATTGGCCTGAAATTGTGCATTACAATGACAAAACAAGTCATGGGCATTCAGAATTACCAATTAGCTGAAACACCTGATGTTCTAAGGATCATTTGCATATATCCCATGTGCCTCTGTTACAAGCGGTTTGGGAGGTCACTCAGTGGAAGTTCTAGCTTTGCTGGAGTTTTCATATTGTTTTTACTGAATGGGTTTTCAGTAACCTTCTCACTCATTATTTTACTTTTCTGAATTAGAATACTCATTTGTGAGTTTGTGACTAGTCAGAGTCTTTGCAGACTTGCTGCTTTTTTCTTGGTAGTTTATGTGAGGTCTGGTTTTCTTTAGTTCACATAGTTAAAATACACTTAAATCTCTTCTTTCACCTCAGTACTTCAGTTCAGTTTTATTACCCATTCCTATATAACCTTCAGGCTTACAGAGTTTTTTTTCTTTTAACGATGGCAGCTGTACCACCTCCTCAGCCCACTCCACTTGCTACACTCAGGCTCATTTCACTCCCCTACCCTAATTCCTCTTCCTACCCACACCCACTTTAAAGTTATACCATTCTATTCCCCCACTCCCAACAACAAAACAATGAACCAGATTCACTGAGGCATTCAACTGGCCTAACTCCTCAACATGCAAACTCTTTACAGGCCCACCCAACTCACATCTGCCAATCTACTCCAACAAAAATAGCATAGAACTTCCACCCAGCTAACTCTATCTTCCCCTAACTTATGTATAATAGGCTACTCCTCCAGTCTACCCTCACAGTTATACTAAGCGTACTCATCATTGACACATCCTACCACACCCCCTTTCCCCATCATTCTATTCTCCCCAGCTCTATACTCCCAGTCAACAAACACACACCAGTCAACTACAAAACTGCACACTGTCTACTTGTATCTCAGTATCTTTCCCATCAGAAACTAGTTGAGCTTGTGGGGGGAGATTATGGGCAGGAAGTTCGATGCCCACATCAGCCATATTGAGAACATGGTCCAATGAGTCCTTAAGGCACTATCCTGCCCAGTGCTGCCTACAATCACTGAGGCAGTACACAGTGGTGACAGCTCACAGGGTGACATTTCGTCAAAGCTGACAGAGTATGCATCTCTGAATACAGCATCCTTTTCTCATACCTAGTGTGCTCCTCCCTTTTATGTCTACAACCAACCTTATTATGTTATAAAATCCACCCTTTACTATTGTCTGCCCACTGTTTTTTTTTTATGTCTCCTTCACCAATGTATTCCCCCTACCTTATTGTGTTAACCCACAACCTGTCAGTCATGTCTGTCTTTTCCAGCTACTTAACCTCCCCCTCTTACCTGTTTCTGATATCCCCGACTCTTACTTTTCAATAAATAAAGGACCTGTCCTACTATAAATAAATAAAAATACATTCCACACATAGCTGTCAACTACACCAATGTGTATGATTTACACAAAATATTTATTACAATTGGTCAACCCATGTAGTGTTTTTTATGACACAATATTTACAATGTCACTCTCCCAAAAAGTTCTAAATTATGAAGATTACCATTATTACTTTGTGAAGAAGGCGAGTGATATTGTTCTATCCCATCTTCATCGTGATCATTCCTAAATTGCTCACCAAGTGTTCTACCCTCTGTTTGCTTCTTATTTTCACCTATGTCCTATCCTCCCACTTCCAACCTTTAATCTGGACCAAAAATAAATAAACACAACACACACATGGGCATGAATGGCTTATAAACAGAAATAGTTATGTCAGTACTCATCTGTTGCATGGCAGTTGGCATAGAGCAGCAATGCTGGTCATTCAGGAACATTGAGTAATGGTAGTTCTCCTCCAATGGTAAAAATGAAGAAAATTCCTACTTATGTGCTGAGACTTTGTCATCCATCTTGTATCTGGGGGGAGCATCAGTATGTGTCAGTTAGCAATTCTGACATAATTAAAACAGGATAAGGTGATTCTGTCTGTAACTGCTTTCATCACTTCGCATATGACTGATGTGACAAGTCCATACCAGGGCAATGAGTGCAGGGTTCTAATCCACTGAAAGTGGGATATTGTGTCACATTTTCTTTTCAGTTTGTAACTGTCTTCCATTCTAAAGGAAAGCATATAGCATTTGCAGACCAATATCAGGAAATGAAATAATGAAATCCTTTGCATATATTGCTTGATATCAGTCTGCAAACGGTATACCTTTACCTGATATGTCTCACTAACGACAACATACAGACAGGCTGCCTTGCAACCCTGGATAATGTGCTCATATAAAAAATATAATTTTATTTATTTGTTTATTTGTTTTTTTATTGACATTTGATTACCAGGAAAGTTCAACTGGGTAGGTGCCCATTTTCAGTGATGGCCCGAAGAGAAAAGCTCCAAAGTATTACAAAAACATTTTAAGAACAATAACTTTACAGTCTTCAAAAATAATACAAAAACATGTACAATTTAAATAATTATACCAAATTACACATAATGTGAAAACGTAGATTAAGAATAGGTGCAACTTATATGACAATGATTTAATATTTAGACAAATTTTAGCATGTTTATATAGAAATGTGACAATGATTTAATATTTAGACACATTTTAGAATGTTTATATAGAAATGAAAGGTAAGTCACTATAATACAAACTGGAATTACAACATGAAATAAGAGGTAAAAAACAGGGTTACAGGTTCATAGGTTTATACTAAGCTAATGATTACCAGGTCCTTTATAAAACACTTAAATCTCTTCTTTGTTATAAGCAATCGAATCAAACAAATAATAGTGACCAGAAGATTAGGTTCATAACCACATTTGGTAATAATACACCCTTGTTCAGACAAATTGTCAATAATCATTGGGGGATTCTAAGAGCTCATGAACATCTTGGTGAAATATTACCTGGTACGTGTTCTTTTTCATACAAGAGGGGAAGAACATTAAA
The DNA here is from genome assembly GCF_019279795.1 of Protopterus annectens. Classification (NCBI taxonomy): domain Eukaryota; kingdom Metazoa; phylum Chordata; order Ceratodontiformes; family Protopteridae; genus Protopterus; species Protopterus annectens. The sequence continues at coordinate 644,610,664 of NC_056725.1, forward strand.
TAGTCATTTTACACACTATAAGAGGTATAATCCTCCTAGACCAATACAAACCACTATATTGGGTGATCAATTGAGAGGATGTTATCCCTGTGGACATTGTAATGCATGCCAATACATTTATAAAAATATGGAATTTACCAGCAAGAATACTCCCAAAATATATGACATTAATGTTTTTGGCAATTGCAATCTACTTGCTCCTGTTCGGCATTTTATGTGGGACAGACATCTAGACCAATTAAATATCGTATCAGTGAACACTTAAGTGCTATCAGAAATAAACTGTCCAATGCATTATGTAAACATACTAAGATACATAATACGGCCAAATTCAGATTTACTATTATTGATAAAATAGACTTGCACAGAACCAATAAAGCAGGTTGGCATGAAAAACTGAATAATATGGAATTTTCCTGGATAACTAGGTTGGGGGCTTTATTCAAACCAGGGCTTAATGAAATGTCTTGATTCTTGCCGATCTGTTATTAGTTGTTCATACCCATATAATGTGATATTTTTTCTGAAATAATGTTATTTTATTTGTTTATTTCAAAAATAATAGTTTTTGTACATTATTATGTTTCATAAATGGGTTATGGACCAGTTTACATATCATTTGTTCATGCAAGTGGTCTTATGTGCTTGTCACTTTAAGCAATTCTTATATAAATGGATATCAGAATGCACCATGTGTTTGTCTGTCTGCACTGAAGAAGGCTATGGTAGTTTAGCCGAAACCGGTTTGCTGTTGCTGTTATTCCTATGAAGATTTTGCCACAATAAATATTTTAACAGCCGGTCTCCTGGGTGCTGGTTCGTTTTGTTGGGCCTTTATAAAACTAGCCACACAACTCAACCCGACTGTATCCCTATGTATCATGGGCATTTATTAGGAGGGATTATAGCATATTTAGAAAGAGAATCAGCAGAAAGGAATAGTTTGAAGTAAGATAGTGAATGAATGGGTTATAGTCCATTGTGTTATATATGTACTCTCATCAGCCACATCCATCCTGCTCAATCCCGAGTTCATCACCTTTGTGATTTCACTTTTGAACTTTCCCTTCAGCTGTGAGTTGTCAGACACATGCAGTATAAGTTTGTTTGTTGTCTCATACTGGACCGAACTGATCTAGAACATATCACTTACTCAAGTATGGTTTCCATTCCACTAATCTGATCCTTGCATCATTCTTAGAAACATATAGACATCGTTCCCTGTGTGATGTTTTAAATAAGAGAGTGATAAGTAATAAGAATAGCAATTAACTGTGAAAATGTAAAAGCTCTTTTGAAAAGGAATGAGAGGAAAATACCACTAGATGATGCCAGAGTGCTGTAAACAAATACATCTAAAGCTATGTTATTACCTTACACTACTGATTCAAATATAATTAAAGATGTGCTGAAACAGAATTGGAAAATATTTCAAGGTTATTCAGATGTAATGGAAATTACTGGTGATGAGCATGAGTTTGTGAATAAAAGAAAGGTGAATGATTTATTTAAACAAAAAGAGAGGGAGGGATAAAGTTAGGATTAATAAGAAAGGTACCACAAATGCTACAGTTGTAGGTATCATATATATTTCAGATGGCCCCTGTATTTGTAAGCTCTGTTAATAAGACATATGCAAGTCCAGATTACTTAGGCTGTCTTTCTAAAATTGTAGTTTACTTTGCACAGTGCTCTGCATGTGAATGTTTGTATACCGGAAAAAATACTAGGTTACTTAACTCATTCAAGCCTGTAGCACCTTTTTGTACACCCAGTTGAACTTTCCTGATAATCAAATGTCAATAAACAAACAAACAAAAATAAATAAATAAATACAATGATATTTCCCATAGGAGCACATTATCCAGGGTTGCAAGGCAGTTGCTCTGTATATGGCATCCACAACTTTCTTGGGTCTGACTTTGTAACTAAGTGACTTACCAACTTAAAATAGACAGGACTAGAAAGAGCAACACTAGGAATGTTAATCTAAGATGTCCACAGTAAAAAAGCTTTGATTATCTTATGATTTTTAAGTTGATTTGTCAGAAAATGCTCTGAAATGCAAGAATGTGCGTAGGCTGTAAGAGTTACAACATTCCACACTACATAGGTGTTAATGCTATCACAATAGTCAATGTTAATAATGCCTTGGAAACACACAGCAGTGTAAAAACTTCTAAAAGTTTTTAATTTTTTTCTTATTAGATAATGTTAATATTGGTTTAAAGATGTTGATGAAGAAACTTTTTTACAAACTGAAAGAGTCATGATGCCACATTTTGTTGAAAATTTACAGACAGTCAGGACTGAACGGTGTAATTAATTATAAACGAGATTTCAAATTAAGAAAATTGAATCAATATTACTGAATGGTTTTAGTCATGAAATCTATTTTAAAGGTTATTTACACTTTATAATGTAGTATCTGTTAATCTAATAACATCTTTGAATTGCTGAACAACAATAGTGCTGGTGTAATAACTTATCCATTGTTTATTTTAGCTGTTTTTTTTTGGGGGGGGGTTTGTTTTATGTGGCTTTTCTAGTGACCATTTTCACTTTGGTGTATGTTTCCAATTACCTTTCCTACCACTGTTCCTGTGGCAAACCCTGCTAATGCAGCAGTTTAGAGTACACTAGTGACATAGCCAGGGGGTCAGTTTCATTCATGAGTGTTTCTCTTTTAATGATATCATGTGTTAACATTCCTAAGAAAGTAAACAATCTTGTAACGAGTGTACACATTATATGGAAGAGGTTGGCAATGCTTAACTTTTTGGATTCTTCTGACACTGTTGAGATGGTCATTTGGGAGATATGAGCTGCTAATGGCTATAATAACCTCTTTGACCAAGCCATGTATTTATGCAGTGATGTTTAATGTGTTTTACATCATATATACCATGATTGCTACAGTGGTTCCTTTTGTTAATATAGTACTATGAAACACTATAGTGTGGGAGTTCTGAGTTCAATTCCCTTAAGGAGGATTGCTTGTACTGTTTTTAGTTATCTGTCTGCGCACATAATACATTTCAGAGGAATGTGTTTTATGACCCCTTGCACTCTGATTTGTAACTTTGATAATATAAATTGGCTATACTGGCATGTAGACTGAATTTCTGCACTGACCCGCCCAGAGGTAAGGTTCATGTCTAAAACTTGATTATTATCAGGAATGGAGTAAGGTGTTATATCACATTCCTGTATTATTTTATGTCCCACATCTCCTGTAACTACTTCACTTTCTTAAAATGATGAATTCTCATAAACATTCTTTCATCTAATGTTTTTTCCCATAACTCACTTTGCACCTTTATGTTCCTTCTCTCAATAGATTCTGTTACCTTGTGTGATCTCAACTCCAACTTCAGCATCTGTATTAGTTGCCTTTCCATTGCACATATCTTTATGTATGGATTTACTATTGTTGAGTGCATCAACATTAAATAACTTTGCACATTTGCATCAACCACTGGTTTTGCTCATGAACAGTCATCGTTTACTCCTTGTATTTAGATGTGGCTGTAAGGTGGCTTACCATGATCTAGCCATGGGCCTGTGCTGCACACGCAATGAGTGGCTCCTCATTGTGTGCACTGGCCTGTCTGCATGCATATCTGATTAACAATTCTACTCATCAGGCTGGGTAGGTAAATAGTGTTGGCGCGCCCATGATGCAGCCACATCATTAATGATTCCCTGCAAATGTATACAGTAAACGGGGTCAGTTTTTACATACAGGAATCTTGGCATCTCTTGAAATGTATTTCAGATATGGAAGTTTCAGCAGATGATATTTGGCTACCATGCACGTCAAGTCCTTATATACATATATATTTTGCAAGATATGAGTGTTGAATTTTATAAGTGATACTTTTCCAAATATAATTATTTATCTAATATATATATATATATATATATATATATATATATATATATATATATATATATATATATTTTTTTTTATTTTTTTTTTCCTATTTAAGGGCACGTATTACAAACAAGTTTCAGATGTTGCCATGGCAGTCAGCATGGCATCACCTTTTACTAATTTTCTTATGGCTTGGTTGGAGAAGCAGACTTTTTTACAAGCTGGAATTATTTAAACATGAAATTGTATGTACATTGTTTTGCTAGTTTACTTATTGTTTGGTCAGGCACAGACAAATATTTCAAACAATGGATGACTGAAGTGAATTAAAGTACAGTTGTTTGTTTTTAATGGGGTATTTTACATGTCTGCACAATATCTGGATGATGAATTAGCTTTCATTAGTGAAATTTGAGTCTTAAATCTAAAATTTCGTGGAAGTCCACATATGTCATCAAGTAATTATATGCTTCTAGCTGTCCTTTTCATTTCATGAAAAGATGTGTGATCAAAAGTTAAATAATTAGAGCTTCAAGATTTGCCTGAGATATAAGGACCTTTATTGTGAAGTAAAAATCTTAAGGAATATATTTTTGAACATGGTTATACATATGATTTTATAAAATAATCATAAAATGATTGTATAAATGAATGAATTGTTAATGTTTTAAGTAAGGGAAATTATATTTGTATTACTATTTTAGTTCAAAATTCTAGTTTTAACTTCTGTAAAAAAAGTTGGCCAGATTATTATTATTATTATTATTATTATTATTATTATTATTATTATTATTATTATTATTATGTGCCATGGCTATTGCTTCTTCTTCTTTGGATACTAAAAAACAAGACAATCTTTATTAATAACTAGAAGAGATTTACTACAGTATTTAGTATTCATTGTATTTTATTCCTAAAATGTGTTTGAATATTATATCAATTCTTGAAACCAGTAGGAATGTTAGTAAACGTTACCTAATGGACAAAAGTAAGAAGTAACAGTCCCATACCTACGTGGCACCATTAAATAAATCAGTAAACCTACCTAGTTATTCTACTTGTAAATTTCATGAAGTAGTATATTTGGCTTCCTGCTCTTCCTGTGACTGTTTCTATGTGGGACGATCACAATAAAGCTTGTATCCAGAATTTATGAGCATAATTTAGCCATCAGGGGAAAAAAAACAATAAGAACAATGCTTTGTGCAAGCACAGTCTGAATTGTCAGAACTTTGAGAAGTTTGTATTTGATATGCTGGACCAGGTGGTGATGGATTGTAAAGGTGTTGATTTCAGATTCTTCTTGAAAAAAAGGAATTGGAATGGCATCTAAGGTTGCCAGCTGACTGGTCTTCTGGTTTCAATGATATTACTATTATGAGTCAATATCTATTACTTCAAGACACTATATGTGGGTGTATGTTTTTCGTGATTCCCCTTGTCTCTTTTTTTATACAATTTTTCCTACATCCTTTGTTGGAACTTTGCTAAAATCCCACACAAAACTATCATATTAGGTAACACCGATATTGACTGGCAAAAATTAAACTGCAGTAGTACCACTTACTTTATACATCTTTAAAATTCACACATCTCATCACTACTCCAACTAGGTACAACAAGCCTATTGCCAGACAGTTCACCCTTGACTGGATACTAACATCCTCCCCTAAAAAATCTCTTGATATGGCACTCTCCCCAATAGCCTAAGTCACTATCTACCTATCTATGCAGTTAGGCACCAAAGCAGCAACATTAAAACACACCACAATGCCCTGGTTAGAAAAATATCCACTTTCAATAATGCAAATTTCATAAACACACATAATTGATGCAACTGGGAATCACTTAGGATCCTCCCTTTAGATGATGCTGTAACATGATTTAACACAGTCTTCCTAAACATCCTAGGCTGCCTTGCTCCCTTTACATCACTGAGAGTGAAAACAGACCCAGCTGCATGGCTATCCTTAGAATATAAACAAATCATGACACAGAGAAACAAAGCATGAAAAACTTATTAAAAAAATGAAACAGATAAGAACCTACAAGCTTGCAGACAACTAAGAAAATAAAACTAAAGATCTCATCACCAAACATAAGAAAACCTATTACAGAACTATAATAACCATAAACTCTTCTAGGCATCAGTTAATAAGTAGCTAAATCCAGGACAAGCAACATAGCCTGTCCCAAAATCACCAACTAACATGATAGCATTGCCACTCAGTTTAATACCAACTTTATTAACACAGTCATATATATGACTAATGACATCAAACATTCATAGCCCCCCCAGTCTAATAACTTCCTTAAACATTTCCTCTATTCAACTTGTTCCAATTGCCATGATCACAAAACTCCTCCATAAACTAAAATCCACTACCAATGTCCCAAACAATCTGACTAAAACCCACTACCAATCTGCCAGGTAAATATCTTAAAACAGCAGCAGAAGACATTTCTTATTCCATACGATTCATGATAAATAGATACCTGGTTGAACACACTGCCCCATCACTTTGGAAAATTGTTCATCATAACATTTCACAAAGGAGGTACATCCACTGAACTTTCCAATTACAGGACAATAACTATACATTCACCCATTTCAAAAAGTACTAGAGAAATGTGTATACAAACAAATAATCAGCTGTCTGCAAGAAAAATAACTTCTGTCCCCTACACAACATGATTATAGACCCCATCATAGCATTACTGCTCTACTGAACTTCACTAAAACTGTAAATATACAAAGAAATGAAGGTAACCTAGTTTCAACAGTTTTCTTAGACCTGTCCAAAGCTGTTGATACAATATCCCACCTGAAACTTCTTCAAAAACTCTCTTTCATAAGGCTAGCTAAATAATGTGCAATTTGGTTTCATGGCTATCTGTCAACTACAGCACAAGTCGTAAAATGGAAAACTGACTTCTTGCCTTTTCTTATTATCATCATTGAAGTTCCGCAGGGATCAATTCTAGGCCCCATACTTTTTAGCATCTTCATTAACAACCACCATATAACTGGTAGACATAGGTTCATTGGTGTGTACTAGGCTAATGGCCCTGGAGCCTTTACAAGCCTAGCCCATGGGATTACCCTGGCATTGTGCCACCTGACCTTAGTTCCCAGTGCCTCTGTCAGGTATTTCCCATCCACTCATCAAGATTTCTCTTGAAGAGGGCCAGTGAGGTGCTCTGCTTGACATGTATGGGAAGTATATTCCATAGCATGGGCAGTCTCTGGGTTATGAACCTGTCCCTCCAGCTTGTTCTGTTGATTGTGGTAATGAGGTTGAGGTCTCTGGAGTGTGAAGTGCGTAGGAATTGTGATTTTTTTTTAGATGTAGCATTTCTAAAAGAGCTGGGTCAGACATGGCTTTGTAAGTCAAGCAGAGATCTCCTCTAAGTAGGTGATATGAGACAGAGAATAGTTGGAGTTTTTTGAGTCTGTCCATATAGGACAAGTGTTTAAGGCCTAAGATCTTCTTTGTGAGGTATTTTTGCTGCCTCTCCAGTTGTTGTAGGTGTCTAGTGAGGTACATGCTAAATGGGGCATTGTGATTGATGACTGGCCTAATGAGGGAAGCGTAGAGGGAGGCAATGACCTCTTTCTTCTTGGATCCAAAACCCTTAGTAATGAAATGTGCCACATAGAAGGACTTTCTGATCACATTGGCAATGTGGTGTTCAAAAGAGAGGTTGCTGTCAACCTGTATTCCCAGATCTTTTATAACATCTTCTGTGTTCAGTGGATTACCATCGATGTGGTAATTCATGGGAACCGGGTTTTCCCAAAGGAGATGACAACACATTTTTTGCCATTGAGCTTAAGGCCATGGTTCTGATACCAGTCAGTGGTCTCAGTGAGGCCTTTCTATAGGATGCCAACATCACTTGGAGAGTTAATTATGGCTCCCAACTTGCAATTGTCTGTGAACTTTGTCATCCAGAGTCCCTTCATGTTGGCCTGAACTTCAGAGAAGTAGATACCAAACAGGAGAGGACCCAGGATCCAACCTTGTGGGACTCCACTTGTGAATGGTCGACAGTCTGACTTGGAGTCAGCTACTTTCACACTGTGGGTTCTATCTGTGAGCCAGTTTGCAGCCCACCTACTGCTATAGGGGTTGATGCCCAGCTTAGTGAGCTTTTCTGTGATTCCTGAGTGGGGAATGGTATCAAAGGCCTTGGCCAGATCAAGGTAGGCTGTATGAACCAACTTGCCTTCATCCACAGCTCAGGTGACTGACTCAAAGAAGACGGCCAGGTTGAGTAGGCATGATCTACCCTTCACAAAACCAAACTGTGTGGGATCCAGAGTTTGGAGGTTCCCTATATCTTTATTTATTAGGTCCATGATGATGCATTCCATAGCAACATGCCACCAATACAGAGAGGATTTCACATTGGTTTGCTCTGGTAAAACTATGTCAAAACTACAAGACCTCACAAAAGAATCATTCTGCTTTGTGAAATCATGGTTAAGTAACTTCCAACTCTTCCTAAGCCACAAAAAAGCAATGTAATACTACTTACTACCAAAACATTGTCTGCATTTAACCTTCACCAACAACACCAAAAATGAGCAGGTAACCCAGGCAAAACTAATGGGCATCATCATAGATGAGCAGTTATAACTAGACCTCCACATATCACAAGCTGTAAAAGAAAAAAAAAAAACATGGATCCCTATATAGATCTGAAGAATACCTCACTGACAAAGTCAGAAAACTACTTTCCTACTGCCATCTCTCCCATATGCTGCTCCCATTTCTGCTAACCTTCAAGTCACACTGTAAAATAAACTGGAGCATTGTTACAATAAAATAGCAAATTTGTCACTAACCATCACTTGACAGGACACCACTGTCTGGTTAGAACTCCCAGACAGTACTTAACACTCATCCATCTCACAGCAGTACACAAACTTTTCCATAAGCCAGAAAACTCTCCATCCTAAACAACATCATTCAACCATACTGCCTAAATAGGGCTTTATGTTGTATAGATCAATTGCTCCTCACTATCACCAAAGCATACAATAGTGCAGGAGATTACCTGCATTCAGCTTATATTGCCAAAGCCTGGAAACATAACCCAATAACGCTGACATCAGCGCAAGAGATAAGTCTTTTCAAAAATCAATTACATTTTCATCTGATGGATAAATGGCTCTTCTCCTGCATTCTCACTGGCAAGTTCTAAATCTCGGTTTATGTTTTTTTTTTACTAAAGACTGGGCTCATTGCTAGTCTAACTCTGTGTACATAGCCCTCAACATATCCAGCCTATTCCTAACCAGATGCTCTCCATCCCACACTCTTTGTCCCAATGTCACTTTCCCTCTTGCACAGCTTTACCTAAACCTCACCCCCTGCTTCCACCCACCTCCACAACTCTACTAGTATCACCCCTTCTTATATCTATTCCTGCACAACCCTTCCTACTCACTCTCTTTCTACCTTTACCTCCACTGCTACCTTCATCATATGCACCCCTTCTCCTCTTCCTCCTTTCTTCATACACTCCTGTTACTATTCTTCCTAACTTCTTACTTCTTTCACTTACTTGTTACCCTCCATCCCACTAATATACTTATCAAAATTCTACAGTCATAATCTTGTCAACAACAAGGCACGCTGTACCCTTTCTCTTACAGCGTTACCTTATTTCCTTTCCACCACTCTGTTTTCTCTCTCGCTATCTTTCACCGAATCTCTCTGGGCCATCTCAAGCAAAACCATAACAACTCCTATTTTGTCCCCTCTCTTTTTCTAAACATTCATGCTCTAAATACTAACCACTGAAATGATACCTCTAAAGGGGCTATCATCACTTTTTTACCTAAAATGCATGGTTTATGTTCTGTATACTATTTTGCTCTTTTTTTTTCTCTCACTGCTATACCACTAAATGGTAAAAAATCTGCAATACAACTGAATTAGACTTATTACATCACCTTGTATGTGTGCTATATGATGCTAATTCTGCAGATTTATGGTCATATTAAATATCATATACTCTGTAAATACCTGTATACACTTTGCAAACAAAGGCAAAATAAAAATAAATAAATAAATAATTTTGTTTATAATTCATACATTATACTATATTTTTACATGTATATGTTTCCTAATCATATTCATATTTAAATATAAGGTTTACCTTTATAATGTCGATCACTTATTACTGAACGGCCACATCACCGAACCGTTTCTGCAAAACCAGAACCACAAAAACTTTAAAATTTTGAAAAAAAACTTGAATTTCGACATTTCCGACCATGCCACACCTACAAACAAGTGCTAACATGAGTCAAAAAGGGGGCGAGATTTTGCAGTTCGGAAATTCAGTATTCAAGGTTTTTTTGAAGTCGCAGCTCGGTATTCGCGGAAGCGGGTTCGACATCCCGGCCGCTGACATTATAAAGGTAAACCTAAATATAATTCATTAGTTACACAGCTTATTTATATGACTTTAAATTTGGTGACAGCAACTAAATTTGTTTAATTGATTAGTCTCTGATGCAGGATAGATAGGCTTTATTACATGATAAGTTGTTATATGAATTGGTCTTAGATATTTTTCCTTATTATCTAATAAGATCTGCATTAATTGAGGATAAGACACTAATAAAGTTGTTTTTTTCTCCTTAATATCATTTTTTAGTAAAGTGAGGATATGAATAATTTATGTTAATTAGGTGTTTCTGGTTTTAACCATATGTCCCTGATTTTCAGTGCTTTGTTCCTGATTCTGTCTTCTGGAGGCTGAGGGATATGGTTAGTTGAGATCAACTTCACTGCAATTCAAATTATATGGTATTTAGGGTCATCTTAAACCCCTTTCATTTAACCACTGGGAAGTTCTACTAAACAGATATGGACACATTCTGAATAATATTTTGAAGTTTTTATCCAAATATTTGCAGTGTAGAACCCCTAAAGTTTAACACAACACTGTCACCTCAAAGCATCTGGTAGTAAAGAAGTACAACTTTCAAAGAGTTGTACATTAGTCAAGCTAACCCATATTTCTCAGATGTTGAACAGCTAAGTTAGACACCGATGTGTTTTAAGTTTAATAACAACATGTCTTTCATGGTGGTGTTGGCACAGCCTCACATTCAAACACCTTCTCACTGACCATTATACTGTATCAATTCTATATTGATTAACCACCCCCATTTCATTGGTTTGTTCCATTGTATAATTCCAGAAGAATAAGGTCATGGGCCTGTGTTCCTATTTTTCATGGGACTTTAGTTCTAGCTTTGGGTCATTTATTGAGGTAATATTTTACTTTCCAAATGAGACAAACCAGAAACATGCAAATACATCTGAAACAGTACAAACTACAGCTCTAAAACCTTCAGGAAAATTGCTGAGAACCCTAAAATAAATACTCACATTTTTCAAATAAAGGATGCCAAAATTCCCTGCAAGCTAGTGAATAAATGGATAAAAATGTTAAAACTGTAGCCAATTTTTTTAAGGCCTAGTTTGATGGGATTTTCCTGTTATGCATTTCTACACAGAAGTATTGGGGCTGGATTCCATAAACCTCATGGAATCCAATGCATTATACCAATCTAAGCTCAAAACTTGTGGATAACATTGTAATATGCGAATATACAACAAGAAACTCAGAATACCTTAGCACACAATGGAGTACCTCAATTCCAACAGCCACTATACAAATGTGCAAGAAATTATAAGAAATAGCTGTTCAGTAATGTTGTACATTACCAAACAAATGGAAGGATATCACAAATCAGGAATCTGGAAAGTTGTTTAGAAAGATAACAAAATTTGTACATTAACTTTACAAACAACTGCTGAATGTTACAGACTCCATAGCAATAATGAAAAAAAAAACGCAAACACATTAAAAATGTCAAGTATCCCAAAGTAATATGCATGCCAGTCATAACATAAGTTTGCAGGAGTATGCAGAGAAACGTATTAGACAATCATGGATATCTCCGTATGCCATCCACTAACTTAAAGTACCTGCTCCAAAGGTGCAAGGCTATTTGTAATATATATTATTTGCATAACTGATTACATTAAAATCAGAGACGACTACGGATAGCTACATAATACACGTATCATTAAAAAAATATTGGCTTGAATTTATGGATTCCAACAGAATCCATAAATTTCATAATAAAAAAAAATTAATAAAGACAAAGAACATTTACAAACATTCGCCATAGCTAACAGTTGCTAAAAATGGGTTCAGGACCTGTGTGGGGGAACACAAGTATGCACACACCCAAGGAAAGAGAGAGAGAAAAGAAGATGTGGAGTATGGGTGAAGAAGAGGGACAAAAAAGAGGAATGCTGGAAGAGGAAGATCTGAGGGACAGTCTGAGGGGTATGGGAAATATATTTTTTTGGTGGGAGCAGGCCCCATTTTTTTTAAAGAATGGAAAGAAAGGTAAACATAGGGAGAGAGGAGGTGAAAGTAAGTACAGCAGTTGTACGCATAGAACAAATAGTACAAAACAAGATACACAAAGGTTGGAGAAAAAACAATATGGACAGGTAAGCTGCACAGATAGCACACTGTACAACACAGGCAATGGAAAGTTGTCAAACAGGGTGGGGATGCATACCAGCATGGTGAAATGCAGGAAAACAAATCTACTACCTATGGACTATCACATTAGCATGTGTTGCATAATGTGTGACAGTCATACCTGGATGTGTATGACCAATGGTAAATGTGTGTTGTAAGGTAATAATGTAGGATTATCATACACATTTGATAAATATAGATATATCCAGTTAGTGTGCCAACCAGATCACATCACACATGAGCAAATGCAGGTCAAGTGATGGTACATATCTTCAAAGGACAGAATCAAACTTATAACCATGCATGTGAAAGGCAAACAACCAAGCACAATGCCAAACAACACTACTGTAGAAGATCGGCCAAGGCTGCTACATATACAAATAGTGTATGCGACCAAATTTGTGTGTATGTTGCACACATATGCCATGTCAAAGGCAGCACACAAGTGCACATGTGTATGTATGTATGTATGTATGTCTGTCAGTGCCATAAACTGAATGTACATGAAAGCAAGGTCAATACACATTTATACACCAGTGACATGTACTAATATGTTAAAAAATCTAACAAAACAGAATAATGAATATAGCAGGTTGTGCACATGGATGTGAAAAAACTACACTGGGTAACATACAAGTACAATGAGAACAAGAATGTATTGCTAGCATTAGCCAGCAGTTTGTATGCACATGTCCTACATTTAAAATGGCTATACATTTGGCACATGTTCACCATCTCAAATTAATAACTGGCAATGAACAGTAGTTTTGACAAAGGCAAATATACCTGCAATAAATTCTAGAAACATGCTAAAGTGGTAGGGAGGTGGGCAACCTAGGACCACATCGTGGTAAAGAAGGACATGGTAAGGTGACGCAATGCAAATGCATGTGTGAAGTACACAGGGTGCTGTAGAACGCACACAGCCATACATTTAAACAAATGGAAAATGTATGTCAAATGGATTGATGGATTGCTGATGTCTAGAAAACTGGGCATTTATAAAACACACATGCACAGCAATGTGCAATCATGTCATATCAACATGCATAGGTAAGCAAGTTAAAAATTTCAGTCACATACACATATACTGTCATTTCAATGTAAGATAAAGAAATGCACATATATGTCAACCACACTGCTTATTACAGAGCAGAGGACACGCGTTTATATCATGTTATCAAAAGATGAAAATAGTGAATGCTATTTCATCGGCCCCAAAACATCTAAACATGAAAATATCGAACACATACACACAACACAAGCACATCAAACAAACAGCAACCACACACATACACTTAAATTCCTACATCTAATGCTACACTAAACTAAACATACACTACTATCTACCCACTTACCTTAACCCAAACCCTAACCCTAAGGTCTGTCACTATCGCACACTCACCTAACCCGTGCCCTAACCCTAACTCACTTAACCCGCCCCTAACCCTAACGTACAAACAATCGCACACTTACCTGAACCCAACCCGTAACTTTCCACCACAGCACTAAGAATAGCGAAGCCACAGAAACGGCCAACCAAATTCTTTCCAGAGGAAAGAATTCACTGTTCTGCAGCTTTGCTATGCTTAGCATTCGCTGAATAGTGTTCGATATCTAAACATTTGAAGGTTTAATACTCGACCCGAGGACACCCCTGTGAATTTCATTACAGCACATTTATAGTACATCATTGAGTGTTCACTTGTCAAAGATACATTTCTGTGTCAGTGTGTATATGACTGTAAATACATAAGCACAATCATAATGTGTACAACTATTTATGGAAGGTGTATACCAATGTCACTACATCGTGGGTGTGGAAATGCTTCATACAAAAAACATGTTGTAATTTACTTTGAAAGAATGTTTAATATGTAACATTGTGTAAAGATTAATGTTACCTTGCTCTTTCATACAGTCAGAGAAGCAGGACTGCACATGTATAAGATATACCTATATATGACCCCACATGGCATTAGTATTGTCAAACAATGACACAATATCACATCATGATAGTGGGACATCATGACAACTGTCATCCAAAACCATGTGGAATGATATGTCTGTATGTTGCACATATCTGATATGGCAAAACAGATATCCAAGGCATATGACACTGTTAGTATTGGACTAAGGACAATATGATGTCTCTCAGTCGTCCCATTAAGATACATGCGTAATGGTTGCCTGTTGCAACACTGTCAATAGGTTAACTGACAAAATACATGGAGAGTTGAATGTGTGTGGACAGTGTAATGCGTTAATGTGTGTCATGCACATATCAAAACCAAAGCAAATGTTACATAATAATAACACATAAGCATGACAGATTCATGGTAAGCATGCACAATAATTCATATACAGTCCAATCAATTAAATGTCAATCACCATGCTGGCAGTAGAATAGAAGTGGAGCACACAGAAAATACCTACTGACCGGAAGGACCAGGCTGATGTGGATCAGACTCATGAATGATCTCCCAAGATATCATCCTGAATGAATCCCACATAGCCCATGCCACCTCATCAAAGAAGGTCCCTATCATGTCCCGCATATGTGTTCAGAACACATCTGTAATGACCTTCCTGATCTCCTCCTGAAAATCATCTCTATCATGGCCATGGGGACGTCTCTTTTGAGGTGCAGGTAGAATGTCTCAAGCAGGAACAGGTCCAGGCTCCTTGTTGTCATTGTCATCTTTGGCACCATCTTTATCTTCAGCACCATCTTCTTCAGATGATTCAGGCAGTGGCCTCACACATGCACATCATCTTCTTCAGATTGTAAAATGTCCTTGGGTGCAATGCTCTGCAAATGTAAATTACAAAACACAACAGAAAAGAAAAGAAAATGTCTATTATGCAGGACACTCCCATGAAAATCAGAGCACAACACAATTTTGCTATGATGATAATTTACACACGGACTAAGACACAGGCATTATGGACAGAGTTGCCCATGGCCTGATATGTCATACTTCTAAAAAGAACAACAGTAATCTTTCCTGATCAATTCTATATGCTTATACAGGCACACACATCATTAGTATTGCAAGAATGTATGAATGATCAACAAACATATTTTACTGCCTGCATTCAATGATGTATATGAGTGGAAAAAACATGCCATTGTGTAAATGATGAGAAAGATATTGGAGACTATTGTGGACAACAGGCACAACATTCAACAACCTTCTGAGACAGGCAGCATGATATTTGGCTGAGCACACATCAATATAATGAGTACAACCCTAAAAACAATGTGATATGTTCAATCAAAACAACTGTAGACATATCAGAATGTATATATATCTGTTAACAGTAGTACTGCATGTATACAACTGTATGCATTCTCATTTTGGAACATGCTTGCTGATTATGACCTGCTGCTTTCAAGTGTGTACCCACTCAAGTGTCAGTCAACCCAAGCTATAGCAGTGATTTTTAAATAAAACAACCAAGGGATTGGAAAAAGAAGCAAAACAATGTTGTGGGGTGGGCTCATTGTGAACTGCTGCTATAAACTGGATACCCAGTCATGTGTTAGTCAGTCTAGGCTATAGCAGTGTGTTTTAAATAAAACAACCAAGGGGATGGAGACAGAAACAATAACAATGTTGACCTGCAGGGTGTGCTCATTGTGAACTGATGCTATCAAACAGGTAAGTGTCAGTCAACCTAGTGTATAACAATGTTTTTGCAAACATACACATGGTGTCTCACCCTAGGCTATAACAGTATTTTCACAAACACACACATGGTGTGTCAATACCAATGTTAAAATGAAGACCGTGCCACACAGTCTGGAAACACCAGCACTAGCACTATCATCACAGACTCCCATTAACTCTGTAAACAGGCAAATTAAGTACAACAGACTAAATATAAAAAAACACACCCAAACCATACCTCTCAACCTGGAATAATCAAAAATCTGGACAAAGGCCCATGAAAAATAGGTACAACTGGCCAAAAATCTGTACGCAGAGTAACATAAAATTTGCGTGCATACTTATGTAACCCTGCCCACTCCAGTGGAACTGTGGGATACCAACTTTTAAATTGAAACTGAAGAACACAAAACACTAAACATAAAATAAGAATAAGTGTAGTCTTATTCCCACAAAAGCAGCACAATCTCACCATAATAAAATAATCTCTATAAACATTCTGTATGTATTGTCATTGCTACTGCTCACCAAATAGTCATCATGAGCAACAAGGTTATAAAACTGCAAGTTGCAGCTGTTTTGACTTTTGACAACCTGCAAATTTGCTAATTAATGCATGATACTATCATCCTATAAATATCTGTGATAGCAGTATAACTGTATCTTTCTGAAACATACTACCCTGATCTCCTCTGGAAAAGGGGACCTGGGATGAGTGGATTTTTTTTTCAATCATAATGCAGCAAACACATAAACTGGAGAGTTATATTCATGAAGCAATAGTTTATTGCTGGTGACAAAGATACCCTGAGGATAACTTCAAAACAGTTTAATGACTAGTTTCATAGGGGGAGCAAAGTTATGGAAAATCCTTCAATGCTGTGTTTTCCTGAGCAGCAGTAACAATGAAGTCAATAAATTAATGACTAACAAAAAGAAAAAAAAACACATTCCACATTAAAAGCATCAAGCTATAGATTTTGTGCCAGGCTGCAGCCATATGCCTAGACTAAAGAGAAAGCTTGTTAATGTATAAATCTATGTAAACAGCACTTGTTGTATAATAAATGATGACTTTAGATCCTGCCCACCAAACAGATAAACTTTAATGCTCATCACATCTTGCTCAGCACATATGAAGGAGAAGTAACATATGTGGCACACCCATACCTCTCAACCGCTTACAACAAGAAATCTGGAAAAAGCCATAACTAATAAAGGGACAAAGGCCCAAAAATTGGGACTTTTTTTTAAATATTGGTGTTACAAATGGTGAAAGTTGATATAATAACAAGCTTTGCATTGGCATGAATTTCCCTAAGGGTATGAAGTCTGAAATTTCAATGTTTGTCAATATTTCTTGACTTTAATCCCCATTGATTTGCCACAGATTAGCCAGAAAAACAAAATTTTACAAGGAACAGACCAAAAATAAGAAGCAAAAATCTGGACATTCTATGAAAATCTGGACAGTTGAAAGGTATGAAATAGAGGTTTAATTGATTTAATGTTCTTCGTACTATTCTACTACATTGTAAGAAACACACACCACTCATGTACAGCAAGAATTAAAAAAAATAGTTCTCAATATAATTTTATTTACTTCTTGTAGGATAAAGTACAATTATAGTCCATTCATACTCCTAAGAAGGCATCAGTGCTTTTGGAATACATTATGTAAGTTTATAAAAATCCACCACTATGAATGCAGCTCACAATTACAGCATAACTGCCTCAGTCTTTGTGTTTACATTGTCTGTTTGATAAAGTATCAGCCATTTGCACTGTTCTTTATCATTAAAACCAACCTTGTCTACATTTGTTTAACAAATTATGCTCAATACCTTCCCACTTGCATAGATATATGAAATACACAGAAAATATTTTGCTTTTCTTAGGGCCTTGACCTCTCAAACTCAGGAACCTCACATGGCCTTCCTGAAAACATTGGAGGGGATAAATGTATCTCCAAACACCATCATACTAGGTGACTTCAACTACCCTAATATAGACTGGGAACACTACTCAAGCCCAAACACTCTAGCCCAAAGGTTCCTGGAGTTCATAAACTCAAATGCCATGGAACAACTAGTCACCATCCCCACAAGAGGAGAAAACATACTTGATCTCATCATCACGAACATGGGATCACAATGTTCAATCACTGGTGAGATCAGATCATAAACTAATCTCGCTGGAGGTCCTCATCCCACCCCACCTGAAATAAAAGACCACAGTGAAAAACTCTCAAAAGCCGACTTCACACTTCTAAAAACTAGTGTGGTCTCCTTTAAGGCCCCTGAGCCAGTGGTAAACATTACTCAAACCGCTGAATCACTTACAAATGCCTTCTACCAGCACCTACAGGACTGCATGGATCAGGCAATCCCAAACAAAACTAAGACTCTTTGTACCAAAGTCTGGTGGACCCCAGCCATAAACAAGCTCTACAACAAAAGGAGAAAGCTACTACAAGATAGAGCAAAATCCTTGAAAGGTAAGACACCTTTGATCATTATAAGTAAAAACTAAGAGCTCTCATAAAATCATCCAAGGCAAATTTTGAGAGAAAACGCCAAGGACTCAAAAGACAATCATAAGGCCTTCTTTAGCTATGTTAGAAACCTAGGAGGAAACTCCCAGATATGCTCAGAATTAGTTCAAAATGATGTGAAGATTACTGAACCTACACACATTGCCAACATACTGGCTGACAGGTTCAGTGCAAACTTCTATCTATACCAGGGATTGTAGCCCCAAACATCTCCAACACCCAGGTGAGAACTGCTCTCTCCAAGGTAAAAACACAGCATCCATGGGACGGGATGGTGTCCCCCAGCGTGTGCTCCCACGAACTCAATGAGGAATTAAACCCGCAGTTAGGACAGCTGTTTAATCTTAGCCTCACCTCAGGATATCTGCAAAGCCATGGAGAGGATCATAATGGAACTCATAAATAAAGACATAGGGAACTTGCAGACTTTGGATCCAACCCAGTTTGGCTTTGTCAAAGGCAGATCATGCTTTTAAACTTGGTTGACTTTTGAGACAGTCACCAAGGCCATTGATGAGGGAAAGGCAGTCCATACAGCCTACCTCGACCTGGCAAGAATGTAAATCCATACATCACAAGATGGGTTGCAAACTGGCTAAGTGACAGAACCCACAGGGTCAGAGTTGCTGGAGCCATGTCAGACTCAAAGCCTGTCACAAGTGGTGTCCCACAGGCTCAGTCCTGGGTCCACTCTTGTTCGGCATCTACTTTTCTGAAGTACAAGCAAACACAGGAGGCACATCTGACACAGATATCCTTCAGAAGGGCTGCACAGAAACGGATAACTGGTGCCAGAGCCATGGCCGCCAAGAAATGCATAGTCATACAAAAACAAGGTTACCCCTAGCTACCATATAGGTGGCAATCCACTGAGCACAGAAGAAGTCATCAGGTGCCCACCTGATCATGAAGGGATTCACATCTAGATCAAGTGTACTGATCACTCATTAGACCTATGATTGAGTACAATGCCCAATGTATCTAACCCGACATCTGCAGCAGCTGGAAAGGCCCCAAAAGTTCCTCACCAAAAGGATAAAGGGTCTCAAAAGAACTCCAGCTCTATTCAGTCTCATACCGCTTGTTCAGAGGTGACCTGTGCCTGACATATAAGGCCATGTCAAACCCAGATTTGATGAATATGCTTCACCTCAAAAATCTAGATCCTTATTAATAGAACGTGCTGGAGGGACAGATTCATCACCCAGAGACTCCCTATGCTGTGGAACAAAATCTGGCCTTGTTCAAGAGGAATCTTGACCAATGGATGGGATCGCTAGATATACCCCAGATTAGATATACCCCAGGATTACTTCAGTGTCACTGCTTGACAGAGGCACAGCAAAATAATAGCATAGTTTTATTCAACACATAACTATGGGCTAGGCTTATAAATGCCCTTGGGCAGATAGCCTAGTATAAACCTATGAACCTATGAGTATGCCAAATGACAATAAATATGTGAATTAAATCAATGAAAACCAGGAACTGCAGCAAGGTACTTTCAGTTTCTGTTTCCTTCACAAAACTTAATTTACTAGAAATGACTGACCTTTAGGCCTTGAAGAAAAATGTTGATCCCAAGCTACACAACATTGTACTTTTAAATATGGGCAACTATGTTTATGTAGGCATAGCTACATATAGCACAATGGCAGTATCCTGTACCACTCCCTGAATAGTTCTACAGAACCTTTGATGCCTACACTCCCCTGTAGCATTGTTTTCTCAATGTCTTTTTTTGGACTGATATCTGGAAAGCCATATATCCGTTTCAGTAAAACATCTAAATAGGAGACAGGTTAAAGGAAGCTGCTATTAACTGCAGTTGCAGCTGTTGCATACATTTCAAAGAATCAGACATTATCAGTGAATAAGAAGAAAATGCAGTTAACTAACTCGAGACACATGATTTACTGGGTAGAATACCTGCAGCCATGAGCTTATTTAATGGCAATTGAACTGAATTATTTTACAAAACCAGTTAAGAGATGTGCACAAGTGTTCTAGCTGAGAAAGAATGAAACTATAATCCATAAACCATAGAATCTTATTTAGGGTTCCAGCTCAGGATGCCTTAATTATTTTAAGGATACCTCAACTACCAGTTATCTTTACCAAATTGTGGTGATCCAAAAGATACCTTTGTAACTGTGACAGCCAATTGCATAAAGCAGAACAGGATGCAATCCCTGACCCAGCTGAAATCCTTATAATCAGGGCCACTTAATTATGTGAATCAAACGGAGGACAATATTGCTCCAGTGAAAACCATAATAGCAAGAACCAGCTCTTCCATGTGAAAAACTGCCCTGTTTTGTAACATGATAGTTAAGCATAAGGATACACTAAGCTATAGCTATTTATCTGACAGCCTGCAAGTCAAATCCAGACCATGAATCATTTTAACTGTGCCACTGCAACTGACTTCTAAATATGAATCTTTGAGTCATACTAAGTGTTTTTTGTATGGTCAAATATGTGCACTTTGAGATCATTACTTGTAGTTCACAGATGCTACTAGTTCTTAAAAAAAAAACCTAGAAATACTCTGGGTCACCCTATAATGCATATATTAAGCACATGAAAAGCAAAAGTTGTAGTACTGAATAGACTGGAACTGGAACTGTTTATAGTTATTGCCTCTAAGTGCATAAACATACTGTTAGCTGCAAAGTGTCTGATAGAACAGAGGATTAAGATTATTAGCTGTTAACAAGGTGCTTCCTCACACCATGCATACTCTTGCACACACACTCATACCAATGGCCAATTTAGAGTGTCCAAATCCACCTATTCAAAACTCTTCAAACTTCTGGATAATACACAGCGCAACTGCTAAATAGAGAGACAATATTTTAAATAACCACAAATGTAATCAGTGCCACGGCCTGTTTTAAACTGATTAGAGCTCATTTACTACATTTTTTCATCTATAATTTCGATGAAGGGCACATACAGTTTAGGCAATAAAGCGTGGCATAAATAACATGATTCATACATTACATTGCAGGTTTTTTTTTTTTTCTCTTAGTTACCTGGAGCCAGCGAGAAAGTTAATTTTCTAATCCTGGACTTCCTGGGAGTGTGGACGCTGGGCAGACCCACCAGACATTGCTCTGCTGCACTGCAGAAGTACTTGCTTCTTCAGCTTGCCAGAACTTAGAAGTTTAAACAAGTTTAAACAGCATCTCCACTCACTACTGCCTGTTGTGCTGCTCTGCTATACTAAATGAACAGCAGAACTGTAAGTACATAAGGAAAAAAGAGTCCAAACCCTCAGCAGAGTTTCCAACAGGCTGGCAGTCTGCTTCACAAAGCTAGCATCATCATGTACACCCCTGCATGCAATGACATCAGCAACAACTTTCAACTTTAAAAAAAAAAATTCAAAAAAGAAAAAAACTGGAATTGGAGAGGCCACTAAGGGATTCATGGCACCCCATTATTTTGCCCTCAAAAACTGTAAATACTTAAGAATTTGGTATGGTTGAGAGGTATAACCCAAACATACAAGTGTGCTAAACCCTTCATCATAAACAAGAATCACAGCACTAACACTTATGTGTGCCAAATCCATCCTTATAAACAAAAATCACAGCACTTGCACTTATATGTAAAACATTCAAGTGATTACCTGTGTGTCTGATACAGGCAACAAACTGCTATTTATGTTGTGGATGTAATTTTAAAATGTGTGCTGGCAAAATGGATCAAAATTACAAACTACAAAATACTATACGTTTTATACAAAGTTGAAATGACAGCGACCGTTTGTGATTTCACTTGCCTTACTGATGCATGATGGATATTCTTGCATTCTAATCAATAAACATATACTTTGGAGAAATACAAGCCTGTAAACAGTGGAATATATATATCAGTTCATAGCACATGTGAAATATTCAACATGCCTCTCTTCCTCCACTGCTGTACAAACCTGTCAACCTGCTTGATGCATCGCTCTGTTCTGAGTGCGGTCCTTGTCATCTGAAATCTTGTAAAATCCAGCTATTGTGAAAAGAACCATACATTTCTGCTTCTTGAACAGTTTTAAACTGTTTAAAGTTGTTTTTGCACCTGCACTTTTAAAGTTTGTCCTGTTTGTTGCATTTACCTGTTGAGGCTACACACTCAAGTGCGCTAGCCTGTGTTACATATTTATTGCATTTTCCTACTGTTTGTTGCAAAAAAGAAAAAAAAAAATTATCCTTGTTTCCCATCTTATCTGACCTAGAGTAGTCCAAATACAGGCGTTGCTGTATTCTAGACTCTTGGAAAGTTCCTGTGTTGCTCATTTCCTTTCTTGGATAAAGGGAGGCTTCTTTGTTCACCAGTGGCAGTAGGGAGCTTAGAGCAGCCTATCTATCCCTGGAGGAGTGTTCCCAGCACAAGAATATGGTAGTCTATTGGCCGTTTTGGGCCAATTTCTAGCTCTTTCAAGTCCCCCTGTATAAAACCCGCTTTGGCGTGTTTTTTGCGCTTGTTACTACTCAGCCAAGCTCCTAGTGGTCCTGCAAAGTGGTGCTAGCAGCAGAGAGGCTAAAAGAGTGACAGCTAACCTGATAAAAGTGTTTTTTTCCTGCTACTACCTGGGCAACTGTCCGATCTAGCTAAACTGCAAGTATTTCTGTATTCTTGAACTGTTTTAAACTGTTTAAAGTTGTTTTTGCACCTGCACTTTTAAAGTTTGTCCTGTTTGTTGCATTTACCTGTTGAGGCTACACACTCAAGTGCGCTAGCCTGTGCTACATATTTATTGCATTTTCCTGCTGTTTGTTGCAAAAAAGAAAAAAAAAATTATCCTTGTTTCCCGTCTTTCCTGCCCTAGAGTAGTCCAACTACAGGAGTTGCTGTATTCTGGACTTTTGGAAAGTTCCTGTGTTTCCCATTTCCTTTCTTGGATAAAGGGAGGCTTCTTTGTTCACCAGTGGCAGTGGGGAGCTTAGAGCAGCCATCTATCCCTGGAGGAGTGTTCCCAGCATAAGAATCTGGTAGTCTATTGGCCGTTTTGGGCCAGTTTCTAGCTCTTTCAAGTCCCCCTGTATAAAACCCGCTTTGGCGTGGTTTTTGCACTTGTTACTACTCAGTCAAGCTCCTCGTGGTCCTGCAGAGTGGTGCTAGCAGCAGAGAGGCTAAAAGAGTGACTGCTAACCTGATAAAAGTGTTTTTTTTTTTTGCTACTACTACCTGGGCGACTGTCCAATCTAGCTAAACTGCAAGTATTTCTGCTTCTTGAACTGTTTTAAACTGTTTAAAGCTGTTTTTGCACCTGCATTTTTAAAGTTTGCCCTGTTTGTTGCATTTACCTGTTGAGGCTACACACTCAAGTGCGCTAATCTGTGTTACATATTTATTGTATTTTCCTGCTGTTTGCTGCAAAAAAGAAAAAAAAAATTATCCTTGTTTCCCATCTTATCTGACCTAGAGTAGTCCAAATACAGGCGTTGCTGTATTCTGGACTTTTGGAAAGTTCCTGTGTTGCTCATTTCCTTTCTTGGATAAAGGGAGGCTTCTTTGTTCACCAGTGGCAGTGGGGATCTTAGAGCAGCCTATCTATCCCTGGAGGAGTGCTCCCAGCACAAGAATCTGGTAGTCTATTGGCAGTTTTGGGCCAATTTCTAGCTCTTTCAAGTTCCCCTGTATAAAACCCGCTTTAGCATGGCTTTGCAAGATTTTGCTCATAGCACAGCATCAGGCAACGCCGCTTAATTGGGTTTAAACCATTCTCGACTCCACAAAGTCTGCTCTTCACTTTTTCCCTTAGAACTGATCTAGTTCTCATAATAAACACCCTATTCCTACTCTAAAGCCTGGCACTTGCTCACTAAAGCAATTATATAAGTCAGCACTAAAAAATTAAAAGCACTACACCCTCACAAACTCCCCATGAGTACCTTGTTCCCCATTGGCCCTTTTTTTCAATTATAAAGGAATTCCCAATACTATTCTAGCATGTCCAAAGGTCAGTTGTC
The DNA here is from genome assembly GCF_019279795.1 of Protopterus annectens. Lineage (NCBI taxonomy): Eukaryota > Metazoa > Chordata > Ceratodontiformes > Protopteridae > Protopterus > Protopterus annectens. Next base: position 644,635,333 of record NC_056725.1, read on the forward strand.
AATCTCCTCTCCGGTCCAGCTGGTGAATCTGGGAATCTTGAGGCAATGTTACAACTGCCTCATGTACACAGACAACCCTCTCCTCCTCCCAAGAAATTCCAACACATGTGAGAGATGCAACCATATAGCCAAATTGGAGGCTAAGCTCTCTCAACTCAGTACTAGCGTAACCAGTCAGGAGGAGAAGAAAACCACACTCACTACAATTCCAGTCTCACATAGATCTACCAGGACAGCAAACCAAACACATAAACACACAAAAACATACTTGGAGGCTGTAAATAAAAATCTGCCTAAGCAGCAGAGACCTCCAAAGCAGACACCCAAGCAACTGCTACCCCAAAACAAAACACGTGCAACACATAGCTCACAAAGCCAGTGTGCTGAACAGTCACAGCCCTTAAGGCTAAACAACACACCTGATACACTTGTAATAGGTGACTCTATTGTCAGGCACACTGACGTCCCGCTCATCAGGCTGAACAAGGAGAAGGTCACGGTGAGCTGCCTGTCGGGCGCTAGGATCTGCCACATAACACAAGCACTCAAGTCACTCCAAGGCAAGTACAAATATGACTCAGTTATTGTCCATGCTGGTGTGAATGACCTGAGACGTACCTCCCTGGACTATATGAAAAGAGACATAGAGGAGCTCTCTGAGCATGTAGCCCAGGCCAGTATGACCCTGACCTTGAGTAGCATCTTACCCTCACCAAGAATTATGCCACAATATGAAGACAAGATGATCAATTTCAATAATTGGCTTAAGTATTGGTGTCATTCAAAGGGGATCCAATGCCTGTCAGCCTGGGATGACATGCTCGACAAGCCACGATGCTTCGCTAGGGACGGCTTGCACCTGTCACCCCTGGGCTTTCAGATATGACAAAGGCACTTGCCACCCCCATAGTGCCTTTTTTAGGCAAAGCTCAAAAGACAAACCCACCTCTATAGGTATCACAAGGGATAAGAAACTAAGAGTAATGCTACTCAATGCCAGAAGTCTAAACCTCAAGATGCACGCACTCGAAACTCTCCTTAGCATGGAGAACATCGATATCTGTGCAGTAACAGAAACCTGGTTCAAGGCTCCAGAGAGCACACCAGCACTACCAGGTTATACCTCATACCATGTTTTTCGGCCTCAAAACTTGGACCGAACCACAAAATGAGGGGGAGTATCAATATTCGTCAAAGATACCCACACCTCCAGGTTGGTGGCACAGCAGAAAGCATCAGAGACTATCCATGTGCAACTAACAGTGGGTAAAACTGCCTTCCAGTTTATAGCCCGCTACAGACCACCCTCCCAAACCCAGGAACCCCACTCGGCCTTCCTGAGAACACTGGAAAATATGAAGGTCTCTCCAAACACCATTATATTGGGCGACTTCAACTACCCAAACACAGACTGGGAGCATTACTCTAGCTCCAACACCCTAGCCCAAAGGTTCCTAGAATTTATAAACTCAAATGCTATGGAACAACTTGTTACCACTCCCACAAGAGGGGAAAACATACTGGACCTGATCATCACCAACATGGTGACTCTATGCTCCCGACCAGAAGTGTATCCCTCACTGGTAAGATCAGACCATAAACTAATCTCACTAGATATTCACATCCCGACCCCAGCCCCTGCCCAGAAAACCACGGTGAAAAACTTCTCTAAAGCAAATTTCACACTCCTCAAAACCGAGGTGGAATCCTTCAAAGCCCCCGGGCCTGTGGAAAATACGGCCCAGACCGCAGAATCCTTTATAAACGCATTCTATGAACACCTTCAGGAATGCATGGATCATGCAGTCCCAAACAAAACCAAGACCCAATCCTCCAAAGGCAGGTGTCCTGTCTGGTGTACCCCAGCCATAAACAAACTATACAATAGAAGGAGGAAGCTACTACATGATAGAGCAAAATCCCAAAAAGGGAAGGCATCTCTGATCAGTATTAGCAAAAAACTATGTGCACTCATAAAATCATCTAAGGCCAGCTTCGAGAGAAAAATTGCACAGGACACTAAGGATAATCACAAGGCTTTCTTTAGTTATATGCTCAGAATTAGTCCAAAATGACAAAAACATACACCGAACCCACAGACATTGCCAACATCCTAGCTGACAGGTTCAGTGCAAACTTCTCCCCCCCTTCCCCACCAAAAGGGCCAATATATATCCTAGCAGAGTGCTGCCCCCCTGACATCTCAGATGCTGAGGTAAGAGCCACCCTCTCCAAAGCAAAAAACACAGCATCAATGGGACCAGACGGTGTCCCGGGCTGCGTCCTACATGAACTCCAAGAAGAACTAAACCCAAACATAAAACTACTGTTCAATCTCAGCCTTACTACAGGATATGTACCCAAGGAGTGGCGTAAAGCAACAGTGGTCCCTCTCCACAAAGGTGGTGCCTCAATGGATCCTGGAAACTATTGCCCCATAATCCTGACTAGCTTGGTCTGCAAAGCTATGGAAAGGATCATCATGGACCTCATAAATAAAGATATTGGGGACCTACAGACACTGGATCCTACCCAGTTCGGCTTTGTTAAGGGCAGATCCTGCCTCTTAAACCTGGTCAATTTCTTTGAAACAGTCACCAAGGCCATTGACGAGGGGAAGGTGGTCCACACAGCCTACCTGGACCTCGCAAAAACCTTCGATACAATACCCCACTTGGGCATTATAGATAAGCTCACCAGCTTAAATATAAACCCCTATGTCAATAGATTGGTTGCAAACTGGCTCAAGGACAGAACCCACATGGTTAGAATTGCTGGAGCCATGTCAGACTCCCAACCAGTTACAAGTGGCGTCCCACAAGGCTCAGTCCTGGGACCTCTCTTGTTTGGTATATATTTCTCGGAGGTACAGGCCAACACGGAAGGTCTGTGGCTGACCAAGTTCACAGATGACTGCAAACTGGGCACCATAATTGACTCTCCAGCCAACACAAGCATCCTACAAAAGGGCCTCATAGAAACAGACAACTGGTGCCAGAGCCATGGCCTCAAGCTAAATGCCAAAAAGTGTACAGTCATCCCCTTTGGCAAAAACAAAGTGCCCACAAATTACCACATAGGTGGTAATCCATTAAGTACAAAAGAAGTAATTAGGGACCTGGGGACCCAAGTTGATAGCAATCTCTCATTTGACAACCACGTGGCCAAAGTGGTTAGAAAAACATTTTATATAGCCCACCTAATAATGAAGGGATTCACATCTAGATCAGGGGAGGTCATCGTGCCTCTTTACTCATCCCTCATCAGGCCCAAAATTGAGTACAATGCCCCTTTTGGGATGTACCTTACCAGACACCTGCAGCAACTGGAAAGACCCCAAAAGTACCTCACCAAGAGGATGAAAGGGCTCAAACAGATGCCATATGCTGCCCGGTTAAAGAAACTCCAGCTCTACTCAGTGGCATACCACCTGCTCAGAGGCAATTTGTGCCTGACGTATAAAACCATGTCCAACCTGGAATTAATGGACATGCTGCACCTCAGAAAATCCAAATCCCATCGAGCTATGCGCTCGAGAGACTTGAACCTCAGCACTGAAATAAATAGGACATACTGGAGGGACAGATTCATAACCCAGAGGCTCCCTTCACTCTGGAATAAAATCCCAGTCCAGGTTAGGCAGAGTCCCTCACTGACTCTCTTCAAGAGGAATCTTGATGAGTGGATGGGAGATCGTAGATTTACCCCTGGTATCACTTCTGTGTCACTGTTAGACAGAGGCACAGTATACTAACCTCGAAATAGGGCATAGCAAAATTCATTTAAAATGGGTGGCGAAAGCCAAACACACACTGGCTAGGCTTGTAAATGCCCTAGGGCAGATAGCCTAGTATGAACCTATGAACCTATGAACATGTTGCTGTACACTACTGACACAGAAAGGTATGTATGACAACTATTATTCCTTGTGAAATTACACATCACTAGTCAGATACAGACATCTTCCCTGCCATTCATTGCAACTGTTAGAGTGCCCATCACAGACATTCAAAATTAGTTTGAATCTGTTTTACTATTGACTTCAGTATTTCATGACAAAACAGTGCTTCACAACATTTTAAACATAATACAATATTAACAGAATAAAGTCTTCAGATACATGAGAGGATTTATGTAGATGTACTGGCACTGCTGTTAAATAGCTGATGTTAATGGAATGTTACAAATTATGGATATATCAGAAGGAATTTGATGAATGAGTTATTTGCAAAAATGTTCAAATTATACATTAAGTTAAATAAGTGTGAAATGCTTTGCTAAAAATGCTATGGGTATATGAAATCAGTATAATGGTTTAAGATATATGTGTCCTCTTTCAAGACTTGAACACACAGCACACAAAATGTAGGCGTGTGATCCTGTGTCCTTATAAGCTGAGCTAGCACTCAGTACATGCTACTTATAAAAAAACAGGTACTACTCTTCAAACACAATTGTTCAACAATTGAAGTTATTAGGCCTTTATGGATTATGGCATTATTCCTAGAAAAACTAGATCAGTGAGTCACTACCATGCTCAACATTAAACTTAATATAAGCTACTGCAATATAATTAAGCTGTGGGTGAAGTTAACCAAGGAAACAGGTTTTCACTTTGTGGTTTTGAACCCACAACATGTAGACATAGTCACCAGTTGTTTTACAGGCTGAGCTAAACTGTACTAGCCTTTTAATATAGATAACAGGTATTGCAGCTGTTTTTAGGAAATCCTGTGAGGAACAGCAGACTATAAGAAATGCATGGAATTTTTACAGTCCACATAGTAAAGACATAACAGCTATCAACACATACATAAAAAATATGTTTAACCAATGTTACAGGCATTAATTTTTACATGAATTGACTGTGTCTGTGTACTTGTGTAGGAAGAATGATGCAAGTAGGTCATATACATGTATGTCTTTCACCTTGTAACAGTAAAATATGTGATAATTAATCTTAAATAATCTCAAAAGAAAAGCAGATGCAAGGCTCAATAAAACCACTTTATTAGCCACACTGAAATATTGTTTTTAGATCGCTTACTTTTATGAAATAGAGTGTATCTTTAAGTATTTTACTTAAAGGTTGTCATGTCATTTGTTGTAATTGTATTTATTAATGAATATGTGTTTAAGTTATTTGTCTGATGAAGGCTCGTGTGGATTTGGTGAGAGATGAAAGCGCTAACCAGCGTTTCGGTCTGGCTATTAAAGTGGTTTTCTTGAGCCTTGCTTCTGCTTTTCGTTTGAGCTTTTGGACTTTTAAGCTTGCTGCTTTTGGTTGTGTAATCTTAAATAATGCCATAGACCAACCTTCATGGAGGCTCTCAATAAAAATGTACCCAAACAACAGAGACCCCCTGAGACAGAAATGCACTCAACCACCACAATACAACACCAGCTCCAGAACACATAGCTCACCACTACAGTGTGCCTCTCAACCCAAGCCCTTAAGGCAAAGCACTTTGCCCAATGTACTAATCATAGGAGGCTCAATTGTGAGGCACACTGATGTCCCACTCACTGGGTTGAACAAGGAAAAGGTGACAGTCAGTTATCTATCAGGTGCCAGGATCCGCCACATAACACATGCACTCAAGTCACTCCACAACAAGTACAAATATGACTCAGTCATTGTCCATGTGGGTGTGAATGACCTAAGATGTACCTCCCTGGACTACATGTAAAGAGATGTGATGGAACTCTCAGATTATGTGGCCCAGGTAGGTATGACCCTAGCCCTGAGCATTATTCTACCGTCACCCAGAATGATACCACAGTACAAGCAGAAAAATGATTAACTTTAACAATTGGCTAAGTTTCTGGTGTCATTCTAAGTGGATCCAGTATCTGTCTGCCTGGGACGACATGATCAACAGACCTCAATGCTTTGCCAGAGATAGCTTGCATCTGTCACTCCTAGGATTCTGGGTACTGGCTAAGGCTCTTTCCACCCCTATAGTGCCTTTTTTACGCAGTGTTCCAAAGACCAGAATTCCACCATAACAGCTACAAACAAATGCAATCTTGGGGTCATGCTGCTCAGTGCTAGAAGTCTAAATCTCAGAATGCATTCGCTCAAAGCTCTCCACGAAATGGAGAATGTCGACATCTGTGCTGTAATGGAGACCTGGTTTAAAGAGACAGAAAGCACCCCTGCACTCACAGGCTGCAACTCATTCCATACCTTTCAGCCCTAGAATACGGCCGGAAGCTCCAAAGGTAGTGGTGTCTCCGCATTCTTAAAAGATACGCACACCTCTAGACTGGTAGCCCAGCATAATGCATCCAAGATACTTCGGGTACAACTAACACTGGGTAAGATGGCGGTACAAGTCATATCCTGCTACAGAACTCCAAACATATTCCTAGACTCTCACTCCAAATTCCTAAGCACCCTGGAATCTATCAAGGTCCAACCCAATACTCTCATACTGGGTGACTTCAACTACCCTTCCATCAACTGGGAAAACTACTCAAGTACCAATGTACAGGCCAAATGCTTTCAGTAATTTATCAATTCCAGTGTCCTGGACAAGATCATTCTGACCCCCATTAGAGGAAACAACGTCCTCAACCTGGTTATCACCAAAATGGGAGACCATTGCTCCACACCTATAGTTAATTCCTCCCTGGTTAAATCTGACCACAAACTGATCATCATGGAAATCTCCATCTCACCTACACCCCCCACTAAGGTGACCACCCTGAAAAACTTCTCTAAAGCCGACTTTGAGCTCCTAAAAACAGAGTTGGCTAACTTCTCAGCAGCCATGCCAATGGAAAATAGCTGCATGACTGCTGAATCATACACAAATGCACTGTACAAGCATGTACACAAATGCATGGACGTTGTCATAACAAACAGAACTAAGATACTCTCCTCCAAAAAACGGAAGCCAATCTAGTGGTCCCCAGCCATCAATAAACTCTACAGCAGAAGGAAGAAACTGTTGCAGAAAAACTGGATAGGGGCACTGTGAACTAACATTCGGTGGCACAGTGCCTGGGCAGTTTTTTTGGGCTAGGCTTGTAAAGGCTCTAGGGCCATGAGCCTAGTACACACCTATGGACCTATAACGGAAAACTACGGAATGTGCAGTCATCTGCAGCCTAGGTGCTGTAGGCATCAGTGAGGCACAAGTATAGTGACTACATGAAACTATGTGGTTACATGTTGTAAAACATATATACATCTTCAAAGGACACATTTACAGTTAGTATTTAATTATTCATAACATGGGAATCAAACCCACAATCAAAAAGATGTTAATTATAAAGTCCACTGAATTATCCACACAAGCTAATTCACATGTGAGAACACAGCTATTTATAAAAACATCTATATGATATATATATATATATATATATATACATATATATATATATATATGTTAGAAAAATGTGTATTTGAATACATGAGAAATGCTAGTTTAAAAGCAAAGTAGTATATAATGCATTTTATTCTATTAATCATATAGTAGTAAAATTAATTCATGTCTAAATGTGAAGTAGTTTTGAAACTGCAGTGTGGCTTGAAGCAAAAGCTGATCCCTGACCCTGACAGAATGCTAGCTTAGCAAGTTTTAATGTTTATGCTTTTCACAAGTGGTTATCTGCTGGGTCAGGAAATTAAATGTGTGAAATAATGAAATCTTCTGCTCTTTCCTGTCGGAATGAGATGGCCTTGTATATGTGTTACTTAGATAGCATGCAGCTGTGTGAGAAAGTATAACAGAACAAAGACATGCATTAAAAGACTGAAGCTGCTATTGTATTCGAACTGATATGAAACCTTGAATAAATAACTTTACAGAAAGACATTATGACTGACCAGCTGGATAGCAAGGCCGTATTGTATCTAAAGGAAAAGTTTTTTTTTAAATGTACAGCATCAGCAAACTTAATGAATGAAGAATTGTAAGCTAAAGTGATGTAGATGCCCTGTGACATATCACATCAGAAAGGTGGGCATAGCTAAATGTTAAACCTATATAAAATTGTGTGCTTCCTGTTTCATGTCAGACAAAATTCTGTACTTGTATGGTTTTTTGCCTCCTGGTGTACACTAGTAAACTTTTGAATCTGAACCTCCTGTGTATTGAATTCTGAATTTTATTTAACAGTTTTGTCCTTTCGAGACGGAATTCCCTTGGTAAGCTGCAGATCAGAGCATATCAGTGGTCGAATACTGCGCAGGAGAAGTTACCGAAATGGTTCTTTCTGAGTGAAAAGACCTCCGACTGAATTGTTGTGTGTAAAGAGGCTGGCCACTTTCTGATCTGTGGCCGAAGAGTGGAATTTGAACGATTTTCAATACCGGAGGCTCAGGTAGGAAGAATTTGCCTTTTTTCTGTTTTAGATCAGGGACTAGGTTACAGTATATTGTTGTCAAGATTTGTTTTGCAGATCAGGGACAAAAGGAAGTACTGTATATTTGATCATAGATCAGGGTAACAGAATAAGGTAGACAGTTATTCTAGATAAACTGTAAACAGGAACTAAGAAATTGATATCACGTGATAAAAAAGGGTTATGTAACATTTTCTTTGACATGGGTAATCAGTGCACTAAAACCTCGCGAGATCCGCCCCTAACCGAAGACGCAAAATACATGCAATTACAACGTTCTGATAACGTTAGGTATTATACAAAATGGGTTAATAAATATGAATTTTATGGTAATCTAGATAAACCTTCACTAATTAAACTCCTTAAACAGCTTAACTCTGATGCAGGAGATCAGGCAAAAAAGCAACGCCAACTAGGCATTCCTCAAGCACACGGGTGGATTGAGGAAGCAAATCGTAGAGAACAGAAGCTTAAAAATTCAAAAACATTATTTTTAGACAAAGAGGATAATAACTTGGTAATAGCTACAGCTCCTCCTCCTCCCTTGCCCCCTCCCTTACCTTTTCAGGATATGAAGCGATTGGACAGGCTGGTCCACCTCCGCGTTATCCTGAAGTTTCAGTAAGACCACAACCATTTGTTAGAGATCCTATTGAGACTAGGTCCCAAACATGTAAAACACATAGGGACACAGAATCATACCAAATAGAGAGAAATCTACAGGATGAGAGTGAGGAAGAAATATGCCCACTTATAGAAGTTCCAAATCCTCAGGCAGAGCAGGAAGGGAAGAAGTTTTGTTTAGTTATTGTAGACATGTTTTCTAAATGGGTAGAAGCTTTTCCAACCAAAAACCCAGATGCAGCAACAGTGGCGAAAGCCCTGATAAAAGAAGTAATCCCTAGATTTGGCATTCCAGAGAGGATTTATAGTGACAATGGCACACATTTTGTGAATCAGACGATTCACCAGCTTGGGAGTTTTTTGGTATCTCCTTGAAGAACCATTGTGCTTACCACCCACAGTCAGCAGGACTGGTGGAAAGGTACAATGGTACCCTAAAGAACAAGTTAAGGAAGCTAGTAGAAGAGACCCAAAAGAATTGGATATACTGTCTGCCTTTAGCACTGCTGAGTATGAGAATGGTTCCAAATGTAAAGGGTTTGACTCCCTTTGAAATGATTTTTGGGAGAGCATATTATGTGCCTCAGTGGAAAGCTCTCATGCCTGCAGAGCAGGAGGCTGACAGTTCATTAGCTAGTTATATGAAGAAACTGTTAACAAATAAATCTGTTTTGCAGTTTAACTCTTTTTCAGATAAGGAACAGACCAGACCGGTGGAAGCAGTCTTGACTCCTGGGACATACGTCTGGCTGAAAGTGACAAAAAGGAAGAATTGGGTGAGTCCAAAGTGGGAGGGACCATACCAGGTTCTGTTGGCAATGCCTACTGCAGTTAGAGTGGCCGAGAGGACGTCCTGGGTTCATTTAACATATTGTAAACTGGTAAAGAACTTTCAACTTGATAAAAACTTTGAGAGTGATACACAACCAGACCGAGATGGCCAAAAACAAAGCAAATAGAAGTTTAGATCAACCCCAGAGATGTTGCATACTCATTTTGTTGTGTATACATTTATTAACTGTAATTGTGACAATTTTCCTCTTGCTATGGTTTATCCTACACACAACCACACAAGTGAAAGTGGGAAGGCGTGATGAAACATCTATAGACTGGCATCCAAATTTTAACACATACCTGGCCATGAAACGTGTGTATGCAGAGACTATGAACATTTCAAATTGCTGGGTTTGTCCAGCTATACCAACAGCATATGGAGGACTGGTAATGTCCGCTGTCCCTTTGGGGATAAATGAGACTTGGGAGAATTTACTTTTTGACACAGGAACTGTGAGATCACAGGACAAAATAGCTTTATTTTTACCTGTCACACAAAAAGAAGTTGTATGTTTCTATAAAAATGACACTCTCCAGGTGGGCTGGAGCAATTGCAATATAACCTTATCTTACCGATGTTATATTAAGAATAGTAATGGCAATACTTTTTGCAATACTAATTATGACTCGTATTTAAACTCATTGAAAACAACTATGAGTTACATTCAAAAAAATCCAGTTTTGTTTAAACAATTGTCAGTTACAGATCAAAAAATGTTTCATGCAGGGCTGATGCGTATTAGTACTAAATTAGAAAACTGTTATTTTATTTGTGGGGAAAAAGGCATATAAATGGTTACCTGAGAATTGGTCCTGCAGTTGTTTTTTGGGTTACTTGGTTCCGGCAATAAGACATACTGCAGAATTACCTTTGGGTAAGATACGAAACGTAAGGGAAACAGCTCGAAAATCCGAAGGTCCAGTTAAGAAACCTGTGAATCCAGTTGGGAAGACCGAAGCTAGTTGGAAAGACCATAATTCAGCAAGTATCAGCCATGACTGAACCAGGCCCAAACCCACTGACGGACTTTTTCCAGAATCTACTTGGGGGGTGGGGTTCCATCCTAATGAATATTCTAATTGCCATTTGTGTGGGTATACTCCTAATAGGAGCATGTGTTTGCTGTGGAATTCCCTGCATGAAAAGATTAATCAAAGATTTTGTTGATGTATCTGTTACTGAAACTTTCTACCAAGATATTGAAATTGAAAGATTGATTTCAGATGACGCTTTTTCTGAAGTATAGATTAAATGACTCACCTAGCTGAAAATCCTGAGCGGAAAAGGCTAGGAGATGAAATGACACTATGCATACTTCAAAATAGAATAAAAAGTATTAATAGGGGGAAAATGTTAGAAAAATGTGTATTTGAATACATGAGAAATGCTAGTTTAAAAGCAAAGTAGTATATAATGCATTTTATTCTATTAATCATATAGTAGTAAAATTAATTCATGTCTAAATGTGAAGTAGTTTTGAAACTGCAGTGTGGCTTGAAGCAAAAGCTGATCCTTGACCCTGACAGATTGCTAGCTTAGCAAGTTTTAATGTTTATGCTTTTCACAAGTGATTATCTGCTGGGTCAGGAAATTAAATGTGTGAAATAATGAAATCTTCTGCTCTTTCCTGTCGGAATGAGATGGCCTTGTATATGTGTTACTTAGATATCACGCAGCTGTGTGAGAAAGTGTAACAGAACAAAGACATGCATTAAAAGACTGAAGTTGCTATTGTATTCGAACTGATATGAAACCTTGAAAAAATAACTTTACAGAGACATTATGACTGACCAGCTGGATAGCAAGGCCGTATTGTATCTAAAGGAAAAGTTTTTTTTTTAAATGTACAGCATCAGCAAATTTAATGAATGAAGAATTGTAAGCTAAAGTGATGTAGATGCCCTGTGACATATCACGTCAGAAAGGTGGGCATAGCTAAATGTTAAACCTATATAAAATTGTGTGCTTCCTGTTTCATGTCAGACAAAATTCTGTACTTGTTTTTTTGCCTCCTGGTGTACACTAGTAAACTTTTGAATCTGAACCTCCTGTGTATTGAATTCTGAATTTTATTTAACAATATATATATATATATATATATATATATATATATGTGTGTGTATATATATATATATATATATATATATATATATATATATATATATATATATATATATATATATATATATATATATATATATATATATATATATATATATATATATATATATATATATATATTTATATATATATATATATATATATATATATATATATATGTCAGATAGTGGGACTATAACAGAAAACTGCGAAATGCGCAGTCATCATCTACAGACTAGGCACTACAGGCATTGATGCACGAGGACAGTAGCTATGTGAAATTATGTAGTTTGATGTTGTGAAGCATGTGTACATCTTCAAAGGACATAGTTATGGTTATTATTAACTAACATAACAGCATGGATATTGAACACATAGTTAAGATGGGAGTATATGCAAAGCCCACTGAATTATCCTCACAAGCTAATTCACACACCAGACAAAAATGTGTTCATAAAAAAATGTATATGATATATATGAGTCAAATAAATATCTGTAAAATCTGTAGGAGTACTAAGGAATACGTAGAATATTGTTACTTTCTGTAGGGATCTGTGGGCTGCCTCCACACCTCATCAACCCTCCTTCAAAGCTCAGTTGCTTCTCTCTGATGCAGGTCATCATAGCTGTGACAATGCAGTAGACCACCATCCTCTGTCGGTGCTCCCTCATTCTGTAGTTCCACATGTCAGTCCTAGTGAAGTTCCTAGGCCTGGCTCTCATCCTCTGTTCCAATATGATGTTGACCATCAGCATCTGTGTTGTCTCCTCCTCGGTTCAGTTGGGTGCACGGACATGTTGTAGTCTCCTCAAAGTCACCATCGTGATTTGCAATTCTTTCAAATCTGGAAAGCATAAAGACAGAGAAATGTTCACTGAGGTACCACTCAGATCACAGTTAGCAGTAGTCTGATCAGTAAATGTATCAAAATCAATAAAGTGGCACAGATATCACGTTATAAGATTATTGGAAGATTACAGGCATGTGCCACACATGGTGCAATTTACTGAAACTTATTACATGTTTACATGGGACACCTGCTTGTTTCAGCACATAATGGCATTTTACACAGATGTATGCAAATGGAATTTCAAAACCTTGAATTTTAATTAACCTCATTAATTAAGCATAGCACAAGTGGTACTTAAACCTGTGCACACAAGGTGCACTTTGATTCGGTGAGTCTGGATGAGATCTACGTTGGCAACTAGTGGAATTTCTGTAGTGTTAATTAGTGCATCTGTTAAAGTTAATAATTTCAGAAGGTGCATGTTTAAAGTCATATTTAACCAAAATGCTAAGTTTAACAGAAGTTCTCATAAGTTCCTGGAGTGATGTTGTTTTGAAATATATTCATACAGGTGTTGTGCTTCTAAATTATTTAGTTTAGGCCTATACGCATTTGTATAGACAGACTTCTACTGCATCTGTATATGGTGGAGAATTTATGGATCATCCGCAATTCTTACTGGAAATTCCTTGCACTCTGTGGTCTAATTACAGAAACCTATGGATTACAACATTAACTGTATCTACAATGTGACATTGATGTTATGGATATTTATTACATCAGGACTCCTAAAACAGTGTACAAGATGGGTCGCAAACTGGCTCAAAGACAGAACCCACAGAGTGAGAGTTGCTGGAGCCATGTCAGACTCGAAACCGGTCACAAGTGGCGTCCCACAGGGTTCTGTCCTGGGACCACTCTTGTTCGGTATATACTTTTCCGAGGTACAGGCAAACGTGGGAGGACTATGGCTCACCAAGTTCGCAGACGACTGCAAACTTGGCGCCATAATCAACTCTCCAGCTGACACAAACATCCTTCAAAAAGGTCTCACAGAGACAGATAACTGGTGCCAGCGCTATGGTTTAAAGCTAAATGCCAAAAATGTATAGTCATACCCTTTGGCAAAAACAATGTGCCCACAAATTACCACATAGGCAGAAACCCATTAAGTACAGAGAAAGTTATTAGGGACCTGGGGACCCAAGTTGATAGCAATCTCTCCTTTGAAAACCACATTGTCAAAGTGGTTAGAAAGACCTTCTAGATAGCCCACCTCATCACGATAGGTTTCACATCTAGATCAAGAGAGGTAATTGTGCCCCTTTATTCATCCCTCATCAGGCCCATCATAGAATACAATGCCCCTTTTGGGATGTACCTTACCCGACACCTGCAGCAATTAGAAAGACCCCAAAAGTATCTCACCAAGAGGATCAAGGGTCTCAAACAGATGCCATATGCTGCTCGGTTAAAAAAACTCCAACTCTACTCAGTTGCATACCGCCTACTTCGAGGTGATCTATGCCTGACATACAAAGCTATGTCAAATCCAGAATTAATGGACATGCTCCACCTCAGTAAATCTAAATCCCTTAGAGCCACACGCTCGAGGGACTTGAACCTCAGCACAGAAATAAATAGAACTTGCTGGAGGGACAGGTTCATAACCCAGAGGCTCCCTTTGCTCTGGAATAGAATTCCAGTTCATGTGAGGCAGAGCACCTCACTGAATCTCTTCAAGAAGAATCTCGATAGGTGGATGGGGGATCATAGGTTTGTCCCAGGGATTACTCCCGTGTCACTATTAGACAGAGGCACAGTACACTAAACCTTAGAAAGGGCACAGTATACTCAAATCAAGGGGTGACGTAAGCCATACAGAATCAGGCTAGGCTTATAATTGCCCCAGGGCAGATAGCCTAGTATGAACCTATGAACCATGTTCTGTTGCTGTTCATAGGTAGGTACTAAGCTATTGGCCCTAGGGCCTATATAAGCCTAGCCAAAGGCACCCTGGCTTTCGCCACCCAAGGAAATTATTTTCCTGTGCCACTGTCGAGCAGAGCCACAGAAGTGATCCCCGGGGTGAATTTCCTATCTCCCATCCAATCATCAAGATTTTTTTTGAAGAGTGCTAATGAGGAGCTTTGTTTGATATAGATAGGTAGTTTGTTCCAGAGTATGGGAAGTCTCTGGGACAGGAATCTATCCCTCCAGCATGTTCTGTTTATTGTGGTGACAAGGTTTAGGTCCCTAGAGCGTGTAGCTCGTAGGGATTGGGATTTCTTTAAGTGGAGCATGTCTAAAAGCTCTGGGTTTGACATAGCTTTGTGTGTTAGGCAGAGATCGCCTCTGAGTAGGCGATATGCAACAGAGTAAAGCTGCAGTTTTTTGAGACGGTCTGCATAGGGCATCTCTTTGAGGCTGGTAATCCTCTTTGTGAGGTATTTCTGTGGCCTTTCCAGTTGTTGTAGATGTCTTGTGAGGTACATACCAAAAGGGGCATTGTACTCTATAGTGGGTCTAATGAGTGATGAGTACAGGGGAACAATAACCTCTTTTTTCCTGGATGAGAAACCTTTTGTGATGAGCTGTGCCACGTAGAAGGATTTTCTGACTACTGTGGTGATGTGATTATCAAAGGAGAGACTACTGTCCACCTGTGTCCCAAGGTCTCATCACACTTTCGGTGTTAAGTAGACTATCACCTATGTGGTAGTTCATGGGTACTGAGTTTTTACAAAAAGGGATGACAATGCACATTTTGGCATTGAGCTTGAGGCCATGGCTTTGACACCATTGCATCTGTCTCAGCGAGGCCCTTTTGTAGGATGTCCACATCTTTTGGAGTTTTGATTATGGCTCCTAGTTTGCAGTCATCTGCGAACTTCATTAGCCAAAGACCTTCTGTGTTGGCCTGTACTTCAGAGAAGTAGATACCAAACAGGAGAGGACCCAGGACTGAAACCTGTGGTACTACACTTGTCACTGGTCTGAAGTTGGATTTGGAGTCTGCTGCTTTCACAGTGTGGATTCTGTCAGTGAGCCAGTTGGCAACCCATCTTGCGACATAGTGATTTATACCTAGTTTAATGAGTTTATCTATAATTCATGAGTGGGGGATGGTGTTGAAAGCCCTGGCGAGATCTAGATAGGCTGTGTGAACCACCTTACCCTAATCTACGGCTTTGGTGACTGCTTCAAAGAAGTCTATCAGGTTTAGGAGACATGATCTGCCTTTTACAAACCCAAACTGGGTGGGGTCCTGAGTTTGGAGATTTCCAATGTCATTGTTTATAAGTTCCATGATGATACATTCCATAGCCTTGCAGACCAGGCTCGTTAGGCTAATGGGGCAGTAGTTTCCAGTGTCTGTGGTAGCTCCCCCTTTGTGGAGTGGGATAACTGTCGCTGTGCACCATTCAGTGGGCACATAGCCTGAGGTGAGGCTATGATTGATCATGGTACTTAGGTGGGGTATCAGTTTGTTCTGTAGTTCATGTAGAACACAGCCTGAAATGTTGTCAGGTCCCATGGATGCTGTGTTCTTGGCTTTGGATAGTGTGTTTTTTACCTGTGCAGCCATGATTACAGGAACTTTGCATTCTTCTGGTATAGAGAGGGGCCCTTTAGGGGATGACAGGGGGTAAAGTTAGCACTGAACCTATCTGCCAGGATGTTGGCAATATCAGTTGGTTCTGTATATTTAGTGCCATTGTGCTGTAACTCAGAGCAGATCTGAGTGTTGCCATTGAGATTCTTGACATAGCTATAGAATGCTTTGTGGTTGTCTTTAGAGTCAGTGACGATTAGGCTGACCAGGGAGTATCTCCAATCATGGGATTTTACTCTTTTTTTGTAACAGTTTCTTTCTTCTGTTGTAGAGTTTGTTTATGGCAGGGGACCACCAGATTGGCTTCCTTTTTTTGGAGGATAGCATCTTGGTTCTGTTAGGGATTGCACGATCTATGCACTCGTGTAAGTGGTTATAAAGTGCATTTGTGTAGGATTCAGCAGTCATACCTCTATTGTTCGTCAGCATGGGTGTCTTGAAGTTTGCCACTTCTGTCTTAAGAAGCATGAAGTTGGCTTTGGAGAAATTTTTTACTGTGGTTTCCCTAATGGGGGGTGGGGGAGGAATGCGGATGTCTAGGGTGATTAGCTTGTGGTCAGATCTGACCAACGAGGAATGTTATGGATATTTCTTCAATGATGCTGCATACAAAGGTATTATTAGTATTATGTCATTTTACTATGGATCTGTGCTACCTATGGATCCAGAGGTATTCTGCCACTTTCTGCAAGTTGTTTAATTGTTAAGTGATTTAGTATTTTAATGTGAAATGAAAGCAGACTGTGGTGGTATGATGCTGTTGTCTTTGGACCTGTATTGAACATATATGTAATGTCAGAGATTCTAATCACAGTCACAAAGTGTGCAAATATTGCTAGTTATGTTGATTATACAGATGTATGATGCCATTGTTGATACTTTTCATATGCCATGTTAGTATTTCTCACTGATAATATTATGCAGATGTTTGGCCAAGTATCAGAAGGTGTTCACCTCCTGCTACAGGCAAATGAATAGGCACAGTTATGCCAGCATTCAGACATCTATGCACTTGCCCATGCCACAGATCATCTGGCACACCAGCTATGTGTCATGCATGAAGGGCAAAAATGCAGACACATTGAGATTATGTCTGCATTGGCTGTTCAGAATGAGAATCTGCTAACTATGACATGGCTAGTGGAAAACTTTACCTCTATGGTACTGTAGCAGTGTCATACTACAAACAGGATTCTGCTTTCCATGACTATGCATAGCAGATTGCAACCTGTGAGAGGCACGCCACCTGTCTGCAGAACCACCATTGGCTATCATGAACCTTTGCCTGTGGTCCAACCTGCACAGATGTCAACTGCTGGCACATCTGCTGAGATCCTGCCAGTCACAAGGCCTTCAACTCACAGTCATGCTCTTTCTTCTGAACATGGTGTCATACCCACATCCATTGCCTCTGTGGAGGACCAGAGTAGGATGTGTCTGTACATGTTCGTGGCAGGCTAAACTGTGGTGAGAGATGTCAGCGAGGTTGACCAATACTGTATTAGAATGTGTCCAACACACATATCTGACTGATATTATTTCAAAACCATGCTACTGTGATATGTGTTTCTGAAATAAAAATGCCTGCATTATATTGTGCATGATTTCTCTTTTTTCAAGTTATGATATTGCACAAATATAAAAAAGTAGCACTGATCTCTGCCCCTTATTGTTTAATATACAGTGATAAAACAAATTGATTGTGTATGCATACCTGTGTTTGTTTTGCCCTGAGTTGATGTGTTTATGTTTGACACATTTGCATATATTCACGTCATGCTCATGTTATATGTGATGCTCAGTTGTTATGCTCATGTTATATGTGATACTCAGTGTGTACATCTGGTGGGTACTTGTCATTGGATGCAATGCATGTTGCTTTTGTAGGGCAACACGTGAACCTCAGAGTTCAATATGTGCAATCATGTACATGTGGCTTGTCATGTCTCAAATGTCAGGGTCAGACACTGCCATTTAGCCTGGGCCCGCACTTGTGGTCACACCCTACGTTGCCTAAATCTGTGACTTCTGTCACCTATGTCCTCCTGCTCCTCATCTCATAACTGGGAGGGGGGTGTCCTCTTCAGACATTTGTGGTTCTTGTGGTAGCTCACACACACCTGCAGCTGGAAGACTGACATGTGCTCAGGTTAGCATGTTGTGTAGCATGGCACACACTGTTATACACCAAACACATGTTCTGTGTTGTTTCTGGTTGTTGCATGTGCTCTGTTGCAGGCCTCCTGTGCGGGTTGGATGGAACATGGTAGAGAGTCATTAGCCATGGCTCAAGAGGAAAACCAGTCACCTGTTGTGGGGAGTAAAAACATGCTTGTTCAGCTTGGATATTGTTGAAAGGGGGAGCCCTAATATACATCCTAGCTGTGTTCTTTTACTTACCCAGAATCAATCTCTCCAGAATTTCACCTTGGTGGAATACAGCCCTGAGTCCACTTTCCCTCCAAATGGCAGCATCATGAGTGTGTTGCCATGATGTTTGTTATGCTACCATCTGCTGCACACATAACTTGGCAGTTGATAGCTGGATATCCCTTTCTGTTTGTGTATCATTCTGCTTCTGGATGTACTGGTGTCTTGATAGGTATGTGTGTGGAATCTATTGCACCAAGAACATGGGGGAAGTTTGCAATGTTGTAAAACTGGTGCACTACAGTTCTCTGCTCCATGGGTGTGAATGGGAAGTGTAAGTTGTCATCTATCTTGCTGCACATTACTTCCAGGAATTTGGCTAGGATGCAATTGGCAGCTATCTGTGATACTCCCACAGCATCCCCATGTGTCTCTGGAATGTCCCAGATGAGAGTATACCCAGACTGAAACACACTTTGATTTCATGGGGGATGAAATTTCCTCACAGGGAGAGTTTGCACAAACATAGGATCATAGGAGGTTACTAGGCTAATGACCCTAGGGCCCTTACAAGCCTAACCAAGTTTTACCCTTATTTCCACAATCAGCACCTATCACCCCATGTCCAAGAGGGACATAGGTAGAAACCCTGGGGTGAATTTATGGTTAACCCATCCAATCATCCAGATTGCATTTGAAGAGGGCCAATGAGGTGCTCTGCTTTACACAAAGTGGGAGTCTGTTCCAAATCTGTCCCTCCAGCAGGTTCTATTAATGCCACATACCAGGTCAAGGTCATTAGAGAGAATAACCCATGTACAATTTGACTTATGATATGCAACATTCCCAATAAAGCAGGGTCAAAGACTGCCTTATTTGCAAGGTAGAGATCACCTCTAAGTAGTCTGTATGAAACAGAATAAAGTGACAGTGATTTCAGACGATCCTCATAAGACAGATGCTGAAGACCTTGAATTTTCCTTGTGAGGAGCCTTTGTGGTCTCTCCAATTGTTGCAGGTGCTTGGAAAGGTGCATACCAAAAGGGGCATTGTACTCAAATATTGGCCTGGTGAGAAAAGAGTACACAGAGGTTACAACTTCTTTTTTTCTGGAGGCAATGCCCTTAATTATGAGATGAGCAATATATAATGCCCTTCTTACTACTGTGGAGACATGGTGATCAAAGGTAAGGTTGCTGTCAACCTGTATGCCCAAGTCTCTCACCACTGACTGCGTACTTTGGGTGTTGTTATTGATCTGGTAGTTAGCAGGAACATCACTCTTACTGAAAGGGTCGATAATATTTTTTTTTCATTCAGTTTAAGGCCATGATTTTGGCACCAGTCACTTGTTTGTGCAAGACCATCTTGTAGGATGTTGACATCATTTGGTGATTCCGTGACCACTCCCAGTTTGCAGTCATCAGCAAACTTTGTCAGCCACAGACCTTTAGTTTTAGCTTGCACTTCTGAGAAATAAATTCCAAACAGTAGAGCTCCCATGACTGATCCCTGTGGAACACTACTGGTTACAGGTCCGCTGTTTGAGGTGGATTCCCCTATTTTGACTATATGGGTTCTATCAGTGAGCCAGTTAGAAACCCATCTAATAATATACGGGTTGATACCTAGATGGGTGAGTTTGTCAATTATGCCTGAGTGGAGGATAGTGTCAAAGGCCTTGGCTAAGCCTAGATAGGCTTTATGCACAGATGTGGCTGCACCACACAATAGAAAATCCAAAATACGAATAAAACCACCAGCTAGTCTTCTAACAGCAAAATTTTAATAAAACAGATGCTCTGACGTCTTGGCTCTTACAAGCCTTCAAGGAGTATAACATTCTCAAATCACAACCTGCCTAAATACATACATCAATCACATAATTAAACAATTTACTCCAATCACATCACAACTTAATTATAAAACATCTAAAGTTAACTTCATTATGCAACCCTTTAGGTGACATAGTATCAAATTTTAAAATATAAGTTGATTCTTTTACCAGTAGTTTATTTTTAAGATAAGTTTAATCATTGTACATTTTAATTTGTTCTAAAACAGTGCCTTTAAGACCATCACTGTTGTTGCAAGTCTCATATTAAAAGGGTACGCTATAGCACTTTGCTTTTTATTTCTGGCTATATCTCTAACATGTTCTAACAGTCTGGTCTTAAAAGATGTTTTAGTTTCACCTATATAGTATTTTTACATGGACATCTGAGGGCATATACAATGCCCTCAGAATGGCAACAAAAACTGTCCTTCACTTCAAAAGTATGGCTATTAATCTATCTGAAGCTTTGAAGAATACAGCTGCATGCTTTACATTTACCACAAGCACTTGTGCCTAAACTGTTTAAAACTCTCTGTATACTCTGCACAGGAAATGTTATTTTTGATTTAACCAATAAATCTTTTAAATTTCTCCCTCTTCTATACGACATCACAGGGACCCCCAATTTTTGCACAAACATGTCACTCAAACTATCAATATATGTCCAATAGCTAACCAGCACTTTTTTAAGTATAGAGCTGAAGCTACTATATGTTGTAGTGAAATACATATCATTTCTTTGTCCAATCACTTTTTTGAACATGCTTCCTCCTGTTTTCCCATTGTATTACAAATATATTCTTTTAAGATTCTTTTCCAACAACCTTCCAACGTTTCTTGATGAAAACCTCTACTTTTAAACATATTTATAGTATTCTTCATTTCCCTTACATAATCAACTTCATTGTTGCATAATCTATATATACGTACAAATTCTCCAAAAGGAATGGAGCTGATAGTTTGAGAAGAATGGCAGCTTTCAGCCCTTACAAATTGTACTCCATTTTCAAATTTCCTATGTCCTCTAGTGTAAACTTTTGTATTATTGCTGCCATCCAAAATTACATCCAAAAAAGGAACAATTTTCCCACCTTCAATCCATCAAATGCTAATCTAAATCTATTATTACTCAGCATTCTGATAAATCCTTTTATTTCATCCTCACCCCCCCACACACAAAAAAATTAAATCATCTATAAATCTCTAGTATGAAATGACATGTCTGTGAAAAAAATTGCTTCTATACACGTACTCATTTTCAAACAAGCCCATGCTCAGGTTGGCATAAGAGGGGGCAAAAGATGCCCCCATTGCTGTACCTTTCTTCTGTATAAACAATTCTCCCCAAAAACAAAATAATTGTTTTTTTTATACAAAAGTCCAATAATTCTAAAACAAATTCAGAACAAGCCAGTTAGAAACCCATCTAATGATATACGGGTTGATACCTAGATGGGTGAGTTTGTCAATTATGCCTGAGTGGAGGACAGTGTCAAAGGCCTTGGCTAAGTCTAGATACACTTTATGCACAGATGTTCCCATATCAAGGGCCTTGGTGACTGTCTTGAAGACGTGTGTGGGGCATACTTGTTACAGACATCCTGCACCACTTGTCTGTCTAGATGGTATCTGTTGATTATTTCCTGGTCTGGCAAGTGGTTTAGTTGCAGACTTGCCCTGACTCTAGCTGGCTGCCTTCTAGGATGCAGAGCTACAGTCTCATTTATGGCTTGCATCACTGCTGCTTGTTGCAGTATGTTAGCAGGTTGCATTGTTATATGTTTTTTCCAGTATTGCGATGGACTTTGCCATAATCTATACTATTCACATCAGTTCCTTGGGGTTCTAATGTATGTGCCAAGAATTTTGGAAATGGAGTTGGGTAGATGTTTGTCACATTTGAATCGTATTGTGTGCGCACAAACCTATGGTGAAAACTTAAGTAGTTGGTCTGCTTACAGCATGCCTTCTGGACTCGCATCCGCAACAGATTCACTGAAGTCTTCCTTCACCATGCTGCACTGTCCACAAATAGCTTCTGTGAGTTTTATGGAATTTGGCCCTTAGTGTGTAGTGATACAAAGAAAAAAATGTCTTCTTTATTTAGTAATTTGCCAGTTTGGAAAGATACGAATCCAGCACATTTACCATTTTGCAGAAATGCATGATTTCTTTTTATTTTTTTTATTTATTTATTTTTTTTAGCCTAGCATTACCTAGGATACTATAGATTAATCCACCAAAGACTGACCATTCTATTCCATAATGCTGAAATGCCCAAAAAGACTTTCTAGGAACTTGCAAAAGAATTTTGCACAAATACAAATTCTTTGCTGAAAAGACCTCTGTCAAGTACATTAGACAAATACACACTCATATATATATATATATATATATATATATATATATATATATATATATATATATATATATATATATATATACATATATATATGTATATATATATATATATATATATGGATTCCATACATTTGGTCGAATTACACTTAGTCGAAAATGATACCAGGCATTGCACTTCTATGAAAGCTCACTTGACTGAAAGCTCACTTGGTTGAAGTTCATTTGGTCGAAAATGGAATACAGCCCCTGCCCTACTGCAGTGCAACCCTGGAGTGAGAATATTAAATAAGGGGTGTGTAATTTTAATGTATTCACTATTATAAGAAGGTATATGCATTAGAAATGCATTGATACATATATATATATATATATATATATATATATATATATATATATATATATATATATATATATATATATAGTTGTGCCCCCCACACCTCCCCTTATTTAATATTCTCACTCCAGGGTTGCACTGCAGTGGGGCAGGGGCTATATTCCATTTTCGACCAAGTGAGCTTTCAGTGAAGTGAAATGCCTTTAATCATTTTCGACTAAGTGTAATTCGACCAAATGTATGAAATCCATATATATATATATATATATATATATATATATATATATATATATATATATGAGTGTGTATAATAGTTAATACTTATAATTAGCTAGAAGTATGTGGGCATAGCCCCCCACAAATGGGTACAGGGAGACTTGCCCCCTGCCAAAAACAATCCCTGGGATTCAATAAACTGTGCAGGCTTTGCATGAAACCTACACAGAGTTTACATGTTTGCGCTACTGTGCGCAGTGTAAGGTAGCACGCCATGAATATTAATGATGTGCAGCACACCTAAGTTAGGTTTCATGGCTGGCAACACTGTTGCAGGCTAGGAAACCATGCAAATGAAAGTGGGTAGAATTTTGTTCAAAGCAGAGCACATATGGTCTGCGGATTTGTGTGGAATGCCACAATGACCACCAGGGCTTCAAAAATAGCTGTGAAAAGTGTGACTCTGTTATTGCAACATATCTCCACAAAGGCCAACATAATGTGGGGACATTTAACCAGAAATACGGGGCATATCTGCTGTAGATGTCACATAGACGTGATAGAATGACAGTCAAAATACCTGTCATCCTCTTTAAACAATATATTTTTAATATTGTACTTCCAAACATAGATGGTTGTTAGAATAAATTGGTTGTACATTACCATGAATTTACTAAAGAGCATGACATTTGAAACTCAAATATCAGTCATCAGTTTTTGACTTCACAATGACATGGCAATGATTTGCCAGAAAACAAAACTGCTATGAGGAAAAGATCAGAAATATGTGACTGAAACTAGATATTCTGCACAAATCAGGACAGCTGAGAGGTATGCACTCAAATGTATGTAATACTGAGTCACATCACTTCAGAGATCATCCCAGTGATATGGCAGAAAACCACAAATCTGATAAGGAAAACATCTAGACATCCTGGGAATATACAGTATGGACAGTTGAGAGGTATGAATGTGAAGTATATGGTCCAAACACAATATAGGACAGTGTACCTACAGTGCAGAGTATTGTGATAGCCCATTCCTGGCATTTGGTACTGGAGCTCTGTTAATGATCTGTAATAGGATATGGGCTGCCATGTAAAATGATCATTCAAGGGAAGTGTGTGTATTGAATAGGGACACACAGATGAATTGTAGGAATGAACACAGGGAAAGAGGAACAGGTGAAACTCCCTCATGTACAGCAGAGGAGGGCATGCCAATGAAAGATGGTTGTAGCAGCAACACTAAGCACATATCTGTATGGTACAGTATGTTCTGTACAGTGAAAATGTGTTGTTAGTGACTGTCACAGAAAGTGACATAACAATGGGGAGGATATCTGTGTGAGATAAGTATCCTTTTACAAATAATGGATCCCTTGGATCCTGGGAACTACCGCCCCATCAGTCTGATGAGCCTGATCTACAAGGCCATGGAACGTATTATCATGGAACTTATAAACAAAGACATTGGCAACCTTCAAACACTGGACCCCACACAGTTTGGGTTTGTGAAGGGCCAATCTTGTCTCCTGAACCTGATTGACTTCTTTGAATCAGTGTCCAGAGCCGTGGACAAGGGTAAGATAGTCCACACAGCCTATCTGGACCTTGTCAAGGCCTTCAACACCATCCCCCACTCTGGAGTCATAGATAAACTTACTAAGCTGGGCATTAATCCCTACATCACTTGATGGGTTGCCAACTGGCTTACTGACAGAACCCACACTGTAAAAGTATCTTACTCCAAATCCAGCTACAGATAAGTGACAAGTGGAGTACCTCAGGGTTCAGTCCTGGGACCGCGCTTGTTTGGCATCTACTTTTCTGTAGTACAGGCCAACACTAAGGGACTCTGGCTAACAAAGTTCGCAGATGACTGCAAACTGGGAGCCATTACTCAATCCCCAAATTATGTGGATATTCTACAAAAGGGCCTTAAAGAAACAGATGCTTGGTGCCAGAGCCATGGGCTCAAACTCATTGCCAAGAAATGTATAGTTATTCCCTTTGGGAAAAATATGTGCCAGTGAATTACCACATAGGTGGCAGTACACTAAACATGAAAGTGTGATAACAGACTTAGGGACACAGGTGGACAGTGGTCTCACCTTCGATAACCACATCACCACAACAGTCATGAAATCCTTTTTATGTGGCACACCTCATCACTAAGGGCTTTTCATCCAGAAAAAAAGAGGTAATTGTCCCACTGTACTCATCCCTCATTAGACCCATTATAGAATACAATGCCCAGTTTGGTATGTACCTCTCAAGACATCTGCAATAACTGGAAAGGCCACAGAAATACCTCACTAAAAGAATCACAGGCCTAAGGCAGATGCCCTATGCTGACCATCTAAAAAAACTCCACCTATACTCTGTCTCATATCGTCTACTCAGAAGTGATCTCTGCTTAACATACAAGGCCATGTCAAACCCAGAGCTGCTGGACATGCTACACTTAAAGAAATCCCAATCACTCAGAGACACACGCTCCAGGGATCTAAACATTGTCATCACAATGAACAAAACATGCTGGAGGGATAGGTTCCTGACCCAGAGACTCCCCAGACTCTGGAATAGACTGCCCATACATGTCACGCAGAGCGCCTCTTTGGCCCTCTTCAAAAGGAACCTCGATGATTGGATGGGAGATAGGAAATTCACCCCAGGGATCACATCAGTCACCCTACTAGACATGTGTCCAGGGAAGTAAATACTGTGGGAAGAAATAGCCAGGGAATTGTTATGGCTAGGCTTGTACAGGCCCTAGGGCCAACATCCTAGTACCAACCTATGAACCTATGAGCCTATAATGCAGAGGACATCTATAAGTGATCTGACATACAATAGGTATAGGGTGCACATTGTGAAGCTATGCAAACTGCTTTGCCTTAATATGAGTGCACTCACAGCAGAGGTCTCCAGCAAAGTGGCCACAGGTAAAAGATCATGGAAAACATTACAACAATCATGGACAATATCAGAATAATACCAACATTAATCCCATGTCTCTAACATAACATATGGGATGTGGAGTGCTAAGAGATGACTCTGCACACACACAGACATGAATAACTATTATGAAACATCCACAATCTATGAGGGTGACCACACACACACTACTGGAGGTGTTAGGAAGGACACTGCTATACTTGTATGTGACAGTATGGCCAATATATATATATATATATATATATATATATATATATATATATATATATACACACACACACACACACACACACACACACACACACATATATATATATATATATATATATATATATATATATATACATGGCACAATCCACACTGTCACGAATGATATACATGCCATTAATGCTGTCAAACAGGTATGTATGTAGTGTGTGCATAAACAGAACAGGTAGCACACATACATCTGGTGTAACAAATTGATTAGTGTTACGCACCATCAAACAGTTGTGTATTCCACACAAAGAATACTTAGGTATGGTCAATAAGCTGTTTGACAGCACACTGTGACAAATGTGGTACACTTCAGTTACACATCACTGGAAGATGTGTAGGGAGGTACATGCAGAAAGATGCATTGTACACAATTATTGGCGTGATGAAGCCGGGAACCATGAAGGTATTATGGCTTCTGATGTGCATATCCTTCACATACTCAGTACTTGTGTTACATTCAAGAGAGTAGACAGCACTGTGAACACGTGCCGGTAGATGCACCATTTACCATCTACCCCAAGACATGGGTCATATGCCTATTGGTATGATTATAGGGTGTGATGTCCACCTTATACTTGAGTGGTTTGTTTGTTTCATGATTTAACAAATCCCTCCATGTTTCTTGTCAATGCAGGTGTTGGCTGTGGCAGCAGTTTTTAGTATGTGTTGATACTGTCTGTATTATACTAATACCACAGCTGGAGTCAATGATTGCCCACAATCTGTAGTCCTTCAGACAGCTGTTTGGATACATGTGTATGTCACCTGTGATGCCCATCAATTAACTAATGGGCAAGAAAGGGCCTAGCACACACCCCTGATGTAATGTGACCTGATCACTGGACCTGAGATATAGGTCAGGTCACACATTTCAACATAGTGAGATACCACATATGTCATACAATGTTCTACCCATTTGATGATATTGCTATTTATGACCACATATGACAGGGTTGATTGAATACCACAGTGTGGATTTGTGCCAGATAGGTTCATAGGTGTTTTATAGGCTAATGACCACAAGGGCCTTTTTAAGCCTAGCCATGCATCCCAAATCTCTGACAAGTTTTGATACCCTTGATAAGTGTAAGCATGGGCCTGGGAGATGAACCATTTACAGGTTACCTGTGTCCATTCAAGACATAGATGCCAAACCAGGGATGAATTTCAGGTTTCCAATCCAATTGTCTAAGTTGCACTTGAATTGGGTTAGGGAGGATCTCTGCTTCACATGGATGGGGAGTATTTTACATAGATGCAGTAGTCTCTGGGATACATACATATCTCTCCATCAGGTCCTATTTATATCACAAGCAAGGTTTAAGTATTTAAAATGGGGAATTCTGGTGCTGTTTATTTTGTGAATATGCAAGAGGTCCATCAGAGTTGGGTATGACAATGCCCTGTATACAGGCATAGATCTCCCTTCAAAAGCCTATAGGAGACAGAATACAAGGATAGGTCCTTCAGGTGTTCTTGCATAGGAACTCTGTATTCTTTTAGTGAGAAACCTCTGTGGACATTCCAATTGTTGGATATGCCTGGTTAGGTACATACCAAAGGGGGCATTGTACTCAATGATAGGTCTGATAAATGCTGAATACAGTGGAACAATGACTTCCTTGGACTTAGATGTTATACCTTTGTTTATAAGTTGTACAGCATAGAATGATTTCCTCACCACTGTAGACACATGATGGTCAAAGGCTAGATTACTATGTGTGTCCCTATGTCCCTGACTACTGGGTCATCAATATGATAGTTACTAGGGATGGATGACTTCCCAAAGGATACTGTTATGCATTTCTTGGCATTTAGTTTTAGTCCATGGCTCTGACACCAGTTGTTTGTCTGTGTCAGTCCCTCCTGAAGAACATATGTGCCAGTATGAGATTCAATAACAGCTCCTAATTTGTAATCATCTGCACATTTAGTCAGCCAATTTGCCTTGACTTCTGAGAAATAAATGCCAAAGAGGAGCAGTTCAAACGCTGATCCCAGTGGGACTCCACTTATGACTGGCCTCTTTCTAGAGGTGGATTTCCCTATTCTAACTTCCTGAGTCCTGTCTGTGAGCCAGTTGGCTATCCCCCGGGTGACATACAGGTTTGTACCTAACCTCTTGAGTTTGTCAATAATGCTCGAGTGGGGTATTGTGTCAAATGCCTTAGCCAGTTCAAGGTAGACAGTATGAATGATTTTGCCCTCATCCATTGCTTTGGTGACCTTC
Organism: Protopterus annectens; assembly: GCF_019279795.1. Lineage (NCBI taxonomy): Eukaryota > Metazoa > Chordata > Ceratodontiformes > Protopteridae > Protopterus > Protopterus annectens. The sequence goes on from NC_056725.1 coordinate 644,664,220, forward strand.
TCAAAGAAGTCCAACAGGTTGAGTAGGCATGATCTGCCCTTCACAAAACCAGACTGAAAACAAAATGCCTTGACCTGGTCAAATTCCACAAGATGATACTGTTGTCATCATGCATCTTTGAGGACATCTATCAGATGTAACAGACTTGATGTTCCATTAAAAATTCACACAGGTCTGTTGCACATACTTGGAGTATTACTACTGTACAAGTAGAGGAGGTCTATGATGATATGTTGGTCTACCTCACAATCTAGGAGAGCCCAGATTTCTTTATACATGTATGCATCAGGTGCTGTCCCCCCAACTCAGGTGGATGCATGTTGATGTACACCCTTGTATGGCTACATACACCACATGGAGGATGTATTGAATTGTGTATTCAACCGTATCAGGATAGTCTATGTGCTGAGTCCTGCCACAGGTAATCTGTGATGTTGTCACAGCCCATTGATTTGATGTTATACACCTGGATGAAGGTAAGACACTGCATATTGACTATTGTGATCTAGCCTAGGGTTTTGACACAATCCCCCATGCTGGTAACAGAGAGAAAACGTCCAAGCTGGGGTTAAGCTTTATGACAGTTGATGGGTAAACTATTGGCTCACTGACAGAACATATCATGTAAAAGTTGGTGAATCAACCTGTACCACTTAGATGTGTCACCATTGGCAAGCCCCAGGGATTTGTGCTTGGTCCTTCACTGTTTGAACACTATTGCTATACACTGCAGGCTGAAGTATATGGTCTTTGGCTTATCAAGTTTGATAATTCTTGCATATTGTGTGCAATCACTGAGTCCACCAATGGTGACAACATTGTACAGAAGGAGCTAACACACACAACTGAATAGTGACAAAGGTACACAATCTACAAATAAATGCAGAAGTATGAGTTTGTAATGTTGTCATTCTGAAAAGTGGAATTCTATGTTAATCACAGCACTGACAGCAGTCCTGCTATGCAGAAGCCCAGTGATGCAAGCACTGGGAACACATGTAGATCGCAGTCTGAACTTTGACCACCAAGTGTCCACATTGATATTGAAAGCCTGGGTTGTGCACATCATAACTCATGGCATCATATTGAGATCTATGACAACACTGCAGTCAAACCTCATAAGAGCATTAATAGAGTTTAATGGTCTCTTTTTCATGTACCTCACCAGACACGTAGCAGCGGGAGAAACCACATGGCTTTCTCAGAAAGATAACACGGGGTCTACAAACCATACCATGATGTCTGTGGATAGATTAAAAGCCATGTCACTGTAATCGTTATTGTATAGGATGAGGTGACATCTGCCAGGTCTCCAGGCCAGTCTCTGACTCTGCCCTGGTGAGAGTACTGCATATCCAAAATTTTGATATAGCTGATTATATCAGTGACCCACATGCTGGTGTAAGATGTTCTCTGTAATGTCAAGCAGAGCTCACACACACAGTTGACTGCAGTGAGAATAGAACTTCTATCTATGTACACAGACTACAGAACCCAGTACTTTACACAAGTGCCACGACAGAACCCAGTATTTACACAAGCGCCGCAACTCAAGTCTGACTCTGAGTGTCTCAGACAACACTTTATAGCTGATGACATCAGTAGTATCTGTAAGGAGAATATAACAGTGTCTCACATGCTGGTGTAAAATGCTTTCTGTAATGTCAAGCAACAGCTCACAAGCAAACACACACAGTTGACTACAGTGAGAATAAACCCCCTATCTCAGTGCACAGAGTACAGGACTCCGTACTTTACACAAGCGCCACAGCACAACTCTTATTTTTACATGGCTGCAGGTAAACAGCAGTGCATGCTGAAAAGAAGAAGTTGGGAAACTGCCTGAAATATATCTGTAGCAACTGCAAGTATCAAAATACTATCAGTTCATGGGATTGGGGCAGTAACTGCAGAATACACACTTGCTGTTCTGGCTAGACACACAGGTGCATACACAGTTGACTGCAGTGAGAACAGAACCCCTACTTATCTAAGCACACAGACTACAGAAAACAGTATTTTACATAAACACCATAGTACAAGTCTGACTTTTCAAAGAGTGCAGGTCAACTTATAGTACATCAGCAGGCCATGTGGGAGACAAGATGTTGGGAGGCCTGCATGAAATAGATGAGTAGGCATGTGCAGGTATCAAAATACTTGCAATCAATGTTATTGGAGAAGTAACTGTAGAATACACACTTTTGTTCTGCTATCTAGACACACACACACACACACACACACACACACACACACACACACACGCACACACGCACACACACACACACACACACACACACACACACACACACACACACACACACACACACACACACACACACACACACACACACACACACACACACACGTCAACTGCAGTGAGACCAGAACCCATACCTCTCTTAGTAAACAGACTGCAGAACCCAGTACTTTATGCAAGCAACATGGCACACATCTGATTTCTACAAGACTGCAGGTGAACCTATAGTAGATGACATCAACAGGCCATATGGGGGACAAGAGTTTGGGAGGCCTGCAAAGGCACATAGCTTCATAGGAGGCCAATAGCCTAACAACACTAGGTTGTGTAGAAGCCTAGCTGTGTAAAAACACAAGTACCTTTATTGGGCATAGTTAGATGGTTTTTACAGAGCAAGTCTATGAGCAGTACCAACTGTCCCTGTCCATGTGGGACATAGTTGCCTGCCCTGAGGTGACATTACAAACACCCAACCAGCACTCAAGGTTGCACTTGAACAGAGTCATTGAGAAGCACTACTTCACACACAGTGGGAGCCTATTACAGAGAAATGTAAATCACTGTGGGATATATCTGTATCCCCAGCATGTTGTTTATGTCATAGGCTAGATTGAGAACCCTGTGGCACATTATTCTTGTCCCATTGAATTGTAGATGTCCATCATTTCCATAAGGGCAGGGTCTAAGACTGCTCTGCAGGGCAGGCATAGTCACCTCTCAGCAGTCTGCATGATATTGAGTACAGTGACTGGTATGTTTGTCTATTCATGTATATCAGGTTTGGAGGCCTGGGATTTTCCCACACACAGCATTACATTTTCTCCAATTGCTGCAGGTATCAGGTGAGGTACAAACAGATATGAGCATTGTACTCTATTATTGGTGTGATTAGAGTAGAGTACAGTGGAGGTATGACTGCCCTGGCCTTGTATGTGATGTCCATATGTATAATGTGTGTAACGTAGATTGTGTGTGTTACCACTATGGGCACATAGTGATGAAAATGTAGGTTGCTATCAACATGAGTTCCCAAGTCTCACAACACTGTGTTTGAGCTTGGGGGGTGCTATTAACGTATATCGTAATTAGTAGGGGTACAACATTGACAAAAGAGACAATGAGTCACTGTGTGCTTTAAGGTTCAGTCCATGAGTTTGGCACCAATAATTAGTCTGTGTTAGCCCCTTCTGTAATATAAAAATCAGAAAAAACTAGTAGTCTTAAAACTTCATTGATGAGCTCACTCACAATAAATTTCCAGAAATCATGAAATCCAAGTAGTGTTCCAAAGCAACAAGCCTTTATTCATCACAGACAAGTGATCCTCAGAAACAGAAAATCAGAAATACTTTATAATGTTAAACATATCAGCTTTTATACACTTAGAAGTAGGTATGGAAAATATATGTATTCTTTAATTTTAAACCAGCCTATTCCAGGAAAACAATATAAACAGGACCGTAAAAGTGCATTTAAGAACAGCAAGTGCCCAACCCCAGACATACTACTACTGATTAGATCAATCTAAATCTAGTTAAGGAAAATTCTACCAATCTATTTACAACTCACATTTCAAAATCAGGTATTAGGAAACATAACATACACATATATAGACTGACTTTTAACTAAATTGTTTTTGGCTAACTAATGCAATAGAGTATTCATCAGATCTGTGACAAGAACTAAAATCATATACATAGATAAGTAAAAAAACTAACTAGATAGATACAAGAAAAAAACACCCATAGCTATCTAACCATAAACATCTGGTGCAAATTCAATAAACCTTACACAGTAATTTTTACTGTCTTCATTTCGCAGTGTGATGTGAACACAGGTGCACTGAATTATAGATTCAGTAAAGTCCATGTAGCAGTGCGCAATCAGGCATATTCACATGCATCAGCGAAAAGTTTTGTGGGATGCTAATTTCAGCATAAGTATATGAATTTTATGCTAACAAAGCAAATCAATATGGTGGATCAATCCAGCAACCCTAAACACAACCATGTAGGCTCCGTGTCTGTGTTGGAAATGTATGCAAATATTTTCCATGTATAGAAGACTACACAAGCAGAGGCATGTAGAAGTCTGGAAATATGAGCAAAGTGCTCATGAAAAGGAAAAACACACATGCAATGGCCTAGGATGTTCAAAAAAATCAGTGATGTGTGTCACATCACTATAAATTTTATAATATTAATTTTAGCACAAATTTGCGCAATGTGATGCTACATGCAAAATGTTTGAAAATGATTAAAAAATTGCAATTTAAAAGATCGGTATGATGCATTGCCACAGTACAGTAATACCCTAAAATGTGTCTTTATCTCCATGATCATCTGCTGTTGCCCAGCTTACATGGCTATTATCCATATAGTTTCCAGGCTGTCAGCACAGTCATTATGTAAATGATGTTCCAAAGAAGTGGATTTGTTGAATCACAAAAAGCAGGGACCATTTAGGGCTGTTCACTCTGTGTAAGCCCCTACATGGTGTTTATGCTTTCCATGGATGTTGATGACATCAGGTGGGTGTGTCAGGTTACTTTATTCTGATTTCATGGGGTCTTTTTGCATGAGTATGCAATGCACCGCTTTGCACAAAGTGTAATTTTTACTGGAATCCAAATTTCTGTGAGTAGACCCCATACATGAGCTAGACATCCAAAAATAGAAACCGGATACATTCAATAAAGAGTAGTGAGCCTTGCAGAGCATCATACAAACCTGGTAAGTGTGGCTGCACTCTAGTAATCACCTCTAGTTAGAAAACTTTGCTTTAATACTCCTGTGGCACCAATTGTTACCTGATTGACTATGGTAAAGATAGTCTTGGGTTCAAGTACAGGGTATGTCAGCTTTTAATCATACTGTGCTGACACTGTAGGTCATAGAAATGAGGTATTGTTATCTGCACTTAGTGTATTTTGTACATATCATGACACTAGTGATAATATTATAAAATGTTTTACATGATTTGCTGTCATTATGCATAGCTGCACTCTGCTGCACGTTGGTGCACAGAGCTCAATACTATGCATTGCAGCAGCAGTTGTAAATCTTGGTAATTACATCCTAAGTAGGTGAATATCATTTAAAGTAGCCAGTGCCAGATGGTGGTCCTAATCAAGAAATGTATAAAGTATGCATACAACATGCATTCTGATTTTCCCTCAGTACTTCAACAACTTTGGAGCAGAGACTTGTAAATTTTAACTGACAAAAATGTTAGGGGTTTCTGCAGCTATTCTACATCTGTATGTGCTCGAGGCTGAAGTCAGTGCTGCTGGTGCTGATGTAAATAGGCCTAGGCCAAGAAGGAGACGAGTGTTCAGGTCCAGGGTAACCTACCAGGTGCTACATGATCTTTTCCTCATAACATTTTGTTTTTCTGGCAAATCATTGGCATGTAAGTGCAGACTGAATTCAGAAAATAATGACAGACATTTCAGTTTCAAACTTTGTGTTCTTCAGAAAATTCATGGTACTTTAAAACCTATTATTCTATCAACTTTCTAGGTTTGTAAGAGCAGTATTAGAATCTGTCCTGTTTTTGGCTCTTTGTCCCCCATTATTTATGGCTTTGTTCAGATTTCTTGCTCTAAGACGTAGAGATGTATGTTTGAGTTTCATTCTACCTCATTTGTATGTGAGATCTATGTCAAACATGTCCCTATTTCTGGTTAATTGCACCTGCATTATGTTGGCCTTTCTGCAGATGGATTGAACTAATAGACTGAGACATATCTGTGAAGCCTTAGTGATCATTGTGGCATTCCATGCAAAAACAAAGCCCGTATGTGCTCTTCTTTAAACAGAATTACTATCCGTATTTGTTTACATGGTTTCCTGGACAGCAACACTGTTGCCAGCCACAAAACCTCACTTAGACATGGTGTGTGGCATGAATATGTGTTATGAGTGGTGTGCACCGCTGCTCAAAGAGCACCACCGCACACACATGTAAAATCCATGTAGGCTTCACACTGAGCCTAGACAGAGTTTATTGAACCCTGGGGATAGTTATCCTCTATATCTTAAGCAGTTACATTTGTTTCCTTAAAAGTTGGGCACATAGTGGGCAGGATTCACGATGGCTTGCACGGAGTCTAAGAATCGTGTAAGACTCCATGCAAGCATCACAATCCAGGAACAGCCCGAAATTCCATGTAAGAGACCAGCTAAAGCGTCTCTTACATGGACTGGGCGTGGATATGCTAATTACCTCACTTGCAGCTGAAAGGCATGCAAATGAGGTAGATTAGCGATTCACAAAGCTGAAATGAGCCCATGTAAGAGTCGTGTTACCTGCAGAAATGTACTCAGTTGACAACTGAGTAAGTTTCTGCAAATAACACAATGGAGCCATGTCAGCTCCAAATAAAGTGTGGATATGTGTCAGCCAGCATGCCAATGGCCAAATATGTGGCCATTGGCAAGGTACCCCGATGCAAATATGAGAAAATATTAATTTTTTTCGGTGATCGTCGATGTTTAAACGCAGCGCAGCCCCGCGCAAATGGGCTGCGCTATATAAAACATAAAAATGAAGGTTATAAACCCACAAATGTGGGTTTTATGCAATGCATGGATTTACAATGCAAGGACCAGCAGACCAAAAACAACATGGCCACAATTTAGTGGTTGCTAAGGGGGGAAGCTGAGTGTAAGACATGTAACTAAGCATTAGTAGACAATCTTATGTAAATGAGTGTTAGGATACTGAATCCCACTGTCACATAGCAAATGAGCACATTCCGAGTAGTGTAAGAGTTACATAAGGGGGAGGAACAGAGTAGGAGATAGGTGACATCACAGGGGGGAATGGCAGAAAGAAATGCAGTTCATTGGAGGACAGTGTTACATGACAGATGTCAGACACACATCATGGAAAGAGGAATGCCACAAGATAAGCATGGGAAAGTCAAAAAATGGAAGGTGTACACTGTTGCCAACACCAAAGTTTCTTGCTGGGCGTGCATGCATGTGTGTGTGCACCAGGAGGTGCTAGTAGGACAGTGTGTGCGCGTGTAAGGCAGAGTGCGCATGTGTAAGACAGACTGAGCATGTGGGAGGCTGTTGACAGACTTGTAAGACTGTTTGCACTGGTGTGTGCGCATTTTACACTGAATAAGCAGATTCTACTCCGTGTAAGCATGTGTGCACGTGTGTAAGCCACTGTGAGCGTGTTTTCGCTGGTATGCGCATTGCTCCCCCCTGAGGAAACAGAAAGGAAAAAGGAAGCAACAGAAATAGTAGGAAGCTAGCAGGGAATACTGCTGGAGCTAGCAGGTGAAAACAATTAGAAGCAGGCAATTACACAGGCAGAATACTAGCCCAGCCCAGCACTTAAAACTCAGCAAACAACAGTGCAGTATGTTTCTTTCAAGAGACACTGCAAGACAGGAGTAAGCTATTAGAAGTGAAAACTGAAAAAGCTTCACTCAGACCAAAAATGCTAGGGGCTGCCATAGCTGTTATAAGGAGACATAGACGACTTGCTGAGGGTGGTGACAATGCAAATGCTGCCAGATAACCCACAGTGAGGAGACGGAGAAGAGTGTACAGGCCCTGGGTCACCTACCAGGGGTTACATGAGCTGGAGATAGTGGAGAGCTATAGAGTGGACAGAGACCTCCTTCAGCAAATTGTTGAGCTGTGCATGCCACGCCTCACACACAGAACCAACAGAGGGGAACCCATCACAGTCGAAACCAAGGTATGTGTTGGCCTAAGAATACTAGCAACAGGTACCTTTCAGAGATGAACTGGTGATATGATGGGGATCTCACAGGCATCAGCATCCAGGGTACTGCACCAGTTCCTGGATGCCATGTCAGCACATGTCGGAGACCATGTATATTTCCCCAATTCCCGTGAGGTATTGGCCAGCAATATGCGTCTCTTCCAGCAAATAGCGGAATACCCTGAGGTAGTGGGTGCAATAGACTGTATGCATATATGCATCAAGGCACCAGCTGGTGAGCAGGATAGGGCCTACATTAACCGCAAGGGCTTCCCCTCCATCAACTGCCAGGTCGTGTGTGATGCCCAGGGCATAATAACCAATGTGTGTGCTGGCTGCCCTGGAAGCTACCATGATTCCCATATCTGGCATCTGACGCAGCTGTACCAGACATTTGCCAATGGGGACATCCCACATGGTCACTTAGTGGGGGATGCTGGATACGCACTGGAGCCGTGGCTGATGACACCCATCAGAAATGCACACACACCCGAACAAGAACGCCATAATGAGGCACACGCACAAACACGAAATGTAATAGAGCATGTGTTTGGGCTGCTCAAGTCATGGTTCCTGTGCCTGGACACATCTGGTGGAGCCTTGCAGTAATCACCAACTACATGTACCCAAATTGTCATGGTATGTGCTATGCTACATAATATGATTCTGCGAAAACAGCTGCAGCAGGACCAGCATAGGGGTGGGACAAACAGCCCTCCACCATTGCCAAAACCATCACAGGCAGAGCGTGACTCGGAGGAGGAACAACCTGAGCCTGCCCCAGTAGGCAGAAGGAGGCATGCCCAGTATGCCCCGGCCTTGGCAAAGAGGCAACGCATAGCACATACACTGGCTCAGTAGGAACCCTGGGAATGATACCCCTCTCCTACTCACTCATATAGTAAAAGGGATGCCTAACATGACACAACCTGCAGTCAAACATGTACAGGGAGTGTAGTATGTGCATCCGGCATAGTCAGCCCTGCAGCACCACCTGAGGCAAGATTGCCATGTGTTAAGCCATGTAACACCATCTAGTATATGCAAACATGACGACCCTGCCAACATCCCACCTGCACCAAGCATGATGCCACACTATGAAGACAAAAAGACAAAGTACAATAATTGGCTGAAGTATTGCTGCAAGTCACAGGAAAACAAATGTCTGACAGCCTGGGATGACATGCTGGGCAAGACAGAATGCACCACCTGCTAGGGATGGCACGCACCCAGCACACCTGGCTGTGTGGATACTGGCAAAGGCTGTTGTCATCCCCACTGTGCCTTGAATAGGTAAGGCTGGAAACACAAACACACCACCATAGGTAGCACAAGGTGTAAAAACCTGGATGCAATGCTACCCAATGCCAGAGGTCTAAACTGCAAGATGCATGCAGACCAATCCCACCCCAGCATGGAGAATGGTAATATCTGTTCTGTAACAGAAACCTGGGTCAAGGCTCATAAGATCACCCTAATACTACCAGGTCTCTGTGAAAGTACTGAACCAGTACACTATACGGCAATAACGTTTGGGCAGTCAAAAAGGATGTTGACAATTGTATGCAAACTATCCCATGGCAACCCTGCAGGCACAGCATAATGCCTGTTAGGTTCACACACAAAACAGTTGGCCAGTAAGAACACAACCTCATGTCCAACACTGAACTGTACATGTGAAGTCTAGATGAAGTCCATACACAAACACAAATGTGGTGGACCACAGATTCCAACATATGGAAAATACACACTGGGCATGCTCACACACTTAGATAAATGAAACGTGTCAGTCAGGAAGCCATATCAACTGTGAACTGGGCATGCTCACACACATAGGCCATCTCACAGTTCAGCTGTTGCACACACATATCTGGCATGTGTATGTGTTAATACAGGAAACTCCCACAATACAGAAATCTGTCCAGTGCACACAGTGAAATCACAACAGAGACATAAGTACAGTAGTGGATCCCACTCACATGCATACATCTGCCACAGTACACAAGCTGTTCGTAGAGATAGGGAAAGCTATGGCAATAAAGTACCACAAACACTTTCAGAACAACAGATATTTGCATGGTGTGTGCAATTATATGTGTGAGAGAAATGTCCCTTTTGGCAACTACTACAACACACCAGATGCTGAATATTCCCCCTCTAAACACAGATGATGTCAGCACCCTATAAGTACAGCAGAAGAGGGCAAATCCCCCAGTAATGCAAAAAGCGCACTCTGCTATTGCGTCATGTACTAGTGTCATAACATAGTTAGGTAGGTGTTTGAATCCTGCAAGTGTGTGTGTGTGGGGGGGGGGGAGTAGGGTGTGTGCAATTACATGTGTGTGAGAGAACTGTCCCTTTTGGCAACTACTACAACACACCAGATGCTGCATATTCCCCCTCTAAACACAGATGATGTCAGCACCCTATAAGTACAGCAGAAGAGGGGAAATCCCCCAGTAATGCAAATAGCGCGCTTTGCTACTGCGTCTCGTACTAGTATCATAACATAGTTAGGTAGGGGTTTGAATCCTACAAATGACAAGTGTGTGTGGGGGGGAAGTAGTGTGTGTGCAATCATATGTGTGAAAGAACTGTCGCTTTTGGCAACCAGTACAACACACCAGCTGCTGCATATTCCAATCTCTAAACAGAGATGATGTCAGCGACCTATAAGTACAGCAGAAGAGGGTAAATCCCCCAGTAATGCAAATAGCGCGCTCTGTTATTGTATCTCGTACTAGTGTCATAGCACAGTTAGTTATGGCTTTGAATCCCACAAATGCCACATGTATTTTTGTCACACAGAATGCCCATGTGTGTGGGTTGTTGTTCATAATAATGCATGACATCGATTAAACCAGTAATGGCAATGCACACATGATGTATGGGTGTGCCACATACACATATATACCTGTGACCTTCAATAGTTCCCATGTCTGATGCCTGCCTCATGTGAATACATGGTATTTGCACTGGATAACATTATGACTGTGGTTTTCTGTGCAGGGGCTGCATGTGGTATGTGTATATACAGTGTGAGTTGTATATGGTATCATCCTAACAGCGAGGGATACACATCTGGTCTGGGGCATATAGTCTACATGTTGTTGATGAACAGGTGCTGCATGTTTCCACCTGTTGTGGGAGTGGTAATAAGTTGTTCCATAGCAATTCAGTGACTACATGCTAGGAACCTTTCATCTAGGGTGTTGTAGCTACAGTAATGCTCATACTCTATGTTTGGGTAGTTGCAGTCCAGCCATATAAAGACATATGTAGAGACCGTCATATTCCCAGTGTTGTCAGGGAGGACTGGTGGGTTTCCTGTGTATGGGAGGGTGGTGTGTGCCAGGCTATGAACCTGAAGGCAGTCTAACCCACTGTTAGTTGCACATGGATAGACCCTGATGCTTTGTGCTGTGCCACCAACCTGGAGGTGTGTGTATCTGTGGTGCCTTGAGTTACTTCCCCCCTGTTCATGTTTGGTGCATGTGTAGGGGATGACAAGCATGGTATGAGGTATAACCTGGCAGTGATGGGGTGCACCTGTGAGCCTTGAATCAGGAATCCATTACTGCACAGATATTGCAGTTCACCATGCTAAGGACAGTGTCCAGTGCATGCATCTTGAGGTGTACACTGCTGGCGTTGTGTAGCATTACTATTAGTGTCCTATCCCGTGTGATACCCATGGAGGTGGCTATGTAATCTGAGCCCTGCATCAAAAGGCACTATGTGTGTATCAAGAGGCTTTGCCAATATACAATGGCCCATGGGTGACAGGTGCAAGCTGGCCCTAGCAAAGCATTGTGGATTCCCTAGCATGTAAGCACACACTGACAGGCATTGGATACCCTATGAATGACATTGAAAAATAAGCCAAATGTAGACAAAGAACACCCTTTCTACATATTGTGGCAGCATTCTTGGTGAGGGTATGATGCCAACCAAGGTCAGGGTCATACCAGCCTGTGCTACATGCTCAGAGAGCCCTTCTATGTTCCCTATCATGTAGTCCAGGGAGGTACATCACAGGTCATCCATAGTGGCAAGGACAATGACTGAGTCATATGTGTCCATGCCTCTGACTGACCTGTATGCTTGTGTTATGTGGTGGAACATAGTACCCCATGGGCATATCACTGTGACCTTCACCTTGTCCAGCCTGGTGAGCAGGACCTCACTGTACTGGACAAGAGAGGTACCTAACACAACTGTAGCAGGTGTGTTGTCTAGCCCTACAGGCTGTGACTGTTTGGCACACAGGATTTGTGTGCTATGTGTTGCACATGCTCTGTTCCAGCTTAACGTATGCCTGTGTGTCAGCTGTGGAGGTGTCTGCTGCTCAGGCAGGATGCTATTCTGTGGCTCCAAGAATGCCCCAGTGTGTTCATGTGTTTGGATTGCTGTCAGTCTACATCAGACTGGTATTGTAGTCACTGGAGTATTTCATGCCACCTGACAGGTTATGCCAGTACTGGGTTCAGAGTATTTAGTCCCCAGTTTGGCTATGTGGTTGCATCTCACACATGTGTTGTACGTTCATGGGTAGGGGAGAGGGTTGACTGTGTACATGTGGCAGCTGTGACATTGCCACATGACTCACATATTCCACAACTGGACCATAGAGGTGATTGACAAGTGATCTTTGCACATGCTACCATAGTATTGTGATTGCCATGGTGATTAGCAACACATAGGGCCAATGGGGAACAAGGTACAGAAGGTGAGTATGTGAGGGTGTAGTGCTTCTGATTTGTTAGTGCTGGCATATATGACTGCTCACGTGGGCAAATGCCAGGTAAGTCATATGCAATGTGTCACAGGCAACATACATGCGAACAGGACAAACAGTCACGTTCTGTCAAGTGAGACATGGACATACGTATAGTAAGCTATGCAGATGTCACTAGGAATCCACAGAAGCTCCGTAAATCTGCATTGCAGGTGGAATCAGTGTTCCAGGGTAACTTCAAGCAAACATGCATGCAAACAAAGCTACAGTAAGCAGGGCTGTATGTAGTCCATTGTACAACAAACAAGGTGTACCACTTCCAGTAGGTAACAGTGCAAATATACAGGCCATATAAACTTGTACCTGGAAATGCACAGGTCACATGTCCAGGGTCCAGTCTCAGTGCACACAAGTGTACAGACCATGTACCGTCATGTTGTACAATAACCAGACGGAAACCCAGGTGCTCATACCTGCACCAATACACATGTCAAATAACAGACACTGAGCCTTCACTCAGTGGTTCCATACTTAGTAGGATGTGTGCTACCTGTCCTGCCACCACAGTATCCCTGACATTTATGGGGACTTTCCCTCCTGTGAAAGTTAGTTTTGTGTGTTGGGGCTGTCTAGCATGGTATGAGGTGTGAGCTTGCAGTGCTAGGGTGCTCCTGTGTGTCCTGTACCTGTCGTGAAGTACTGCACACATATCAACATCCTCAAACATCCGCATTGCAGAGTCGGGTGTGGGCAACATGCCACTTTCAGTTTACATGTCCATCACTGTGTATCAATACTTTTATTACATTATCCCCTGTGCTACCTATGTATGTGGCTTTCTGTTGACATCCTTACCACCAGTATGCAAAGATGTGCAGATGTTACACTATGGTACTTACTATGGGTGTAGAAAACAATACAAGACAATCATACTGTTACTGCATCAGGCATGCTGGGATATACCCACAATTATATCAGCACACTGTACTGTTAACAACATGATACTATTACTACACTTCTATGTAGTCACCCTGTGCATCAGCAACATGTTAACCTGTTCCTGCACTGATGTTAGAGATTGCAGGAGGTGGCACAGTTTCATCATATGCACAGGGTGTGAACTTGGTATGCCTGAGTCTGCCACTGATACCACCAATTGACATGTAATGTGTATGTGTGTTGGTGAGGGACAGCAGTACAAGGTGGGGCAATGTTGATGCAGTGTGTGCATGTATGCGGTAGCCCTAGGTGTTATCAATTCACATGTGTGTATGCATGCACACAGTTCCACCTCGTGGCTGCTATATACCGGTGTTTGTGGACAGCCGCAGACTGTACCTGCCAGGTCATACAGATCAGTGTCTCTGGCCACGGACACGGTACCTGTGCCTGGCAGGGGTGCTACGGACCATATCCAGTACTAAGCCAGACTGGGTACTGTCATCAGAAGCAGGTGTTCATCGACTGGACACAGGTCCCTGTTGGGACTGTCCAGAGCCACGTGCACATGGTCTCCTGGGGCGGTCTGATGACAGCACAGACCCAGCATTGCTGGGGCTGCTGCTGGCACTATGGGGGCGGCCGCAGCCCTGTTGTCATCCGCGATGACTGCCAGCTGCTGCTGTTGCTGGCATATGCCCACTTCAATGCCTCAACTGTCCACCATTGCCCTGGCTCATAGACATGTAGTTGTGGAACTGATCTAATATGTCCCCACAATGTCTGTCTATGACATCAGTGAAATTACGGATGGCAGCCGCAATGTCACGCATACTGTCACTCATGGCTGTGTGACATGCTCTCAGCTCCCTCAGACCCTGTCTGGTGTACCGTTCCATACGTGACTGTGCCTGCATGACAGCCCAAAACATAGCTGAGGTTGAAAGACCTCTGTGGGCACATCTGACAAGGGCAGTACGCCCACGGATGCTCCCACAAGAACCCCTGGACATCTGTCTGTGTGGTAACATCTCAGGACCCTGCCCATGGCTGCTGTGTGGGGAAACATGTGCCACAGATACCACATTACCCTGGTCAATGCCCACTGTATTCGTCCATCACCTAGGGACATTGGTGACAAAGGATGTATTGACAGGATGACTGTGCGCATTGATGGGGTCGACAGCTGTGTACTGTCAATTGGCTGACCAATGACAGACCCTGGCACACCTTCCTGTGCCATTACACAGATATCATTATTATCACTACCCGTGCCACCTGATTCAGGTTTCCTGCTGCATGACACCAGAGCAGCACCAGAACCTGTGGGAGGAAGACAAGAAACACAGTTTACAATGTCTACACAATGTTACCAGTGATGCACACATGCACACATGCACACATGCACTCATGCACACATGCACACATGCGCACATGCGCACATGCACACATGCACTCATATGCACATGTGCACATGCACACATTGCACATGCACACATGCACACATGCGCACATGCACACTCCTCAGTATACACACAGAGCACTGCTGATTTAGCCTATTATTACTATCACTATCAAGACTATTATAGGTATTGTTAATACACACTCACCAGCATGGATAGGCTGCCTTGCTGTAACACTGGAGGGACCTGCGGAAATGAGGAAATTAATGTCAGTGGGCACAACTGTGCCATTGATACTGAGTATGATACAGTTCAGTAGTACAACAGTTGCCTTTCACAGGTCAGCTGCTGATATTGGCAATATCACACCTGCACAATTACATATTATGTTGACAGCTACAAACCAAGGACACACCTCACACATGCATAAACTACCAGTGTACAGAACAGTCAAATATACATATGGCATATTACCTGCATGCTCCAAGTCATGGTGCTGTGTGGCTCCAGCCTCCATCATAATGCATGTCTGATGCTGTTGTTGTTTGTGGGCTGGAGCCACAACACTTAGGAGTAGCCCAACAGTCTGGTGAGGGGGGGGGTGTAGCCACCCCACCTCCTGTGGAAACCTGTTGCCTGTGGATATCCGACGCACGCTGATGGACATTTCTGATTAAATCACTGCAGTGATGTCGTACCTGCTCATATGTCCTATTATGCATGCCAATGTCATTTACCCGACGGACCAGGTCTTGCCACAGTGCAGCCCTCTCCTGCTGATTCTGGCTGGTGCAGGAAAAGAGTATTGCAAAATCCCGCACCAGGCTTTGGTGTATCTCCTCATCCTCAGCTGCAGAGTAAGTTGGATTGCGCTGATGCACCATGGCCCTGAAAAAGAAAAAAAACAGGAATCAGCAAAATATGACAGCAAAATATGGCACACATACTATACATGATACTCAACTGTAGTGATATAACATATCTCCCATATATAGCATATGTCTGTCTATTGGTGGATACACATGTAAATGGCCAGATATCAGTGCTCAGCTGACAGCTGTGCAACAGTACCTGCTACATTCCATACAACATAGTACCAAACCCCAGCAGTCAGCGCACTGAGTCAGGTCCAATGCACCACCTCACTCTGGGGGTTTGTAACAAGGTACTGTATGTGGAACATCATCCACTAGTGTGATCTGGCCACATACTAATCGCCCTTTTTATACATATCCCACCTCCACCCCCAGTACAAAAGACTACAGTGAAATACATTTCAAAATCCAAATTTACACTTGTTAAGACTGAGATGGTATCCATTCAGCCCACTGGGCCAGTGGAAGCCACAACCCACAATGCTGACCTCTTCGCAAATGCTTTCCACGGACATCCCCGAGAATGCATGGATCATGCAAACCCAATTCAAACCAAGACCCTCTGCACAAAGGGTAAGCATCCTGTCTGATGGACCCCAGCCATAACCAAATTGTATAACAAAAGAAGGAAGCTACTGCAGGACAGAGCTACATCCCATAAAGGGAAGGCATGTCTGATCAGCACTATTAAAAAGCTAGGTTCTCTCATAAAAACATCCAAGGCCAACTTTAGGAGGAAAATCACCAAAGACACTAAAGATAACCACAATGCCTTCTTCAGTTCTGTTAGAAACCTGGTCAAAAACCCTCCAATATGGTCGGAGTTAGTACACAACAACAAATAATTCACTGAACCCACAGATATTACCAACATTGTGGCAGACAGGTTCAGTGCAAACTACTCCCCTCCCTCTCCCCCAAAGGAGGATATACTTATCCCAGCTGAATGTGACCTCCCTGTCATCTCAGATGTCCAGGTGAGAGCCACCCTCAGCAAAGCAAAACACACAGCATCAATGGAACCTGATGGTATCCCCAGTTGCACGCTATGTGAACTCCAAGGGGAGCTAAACCCCCATATACAAATGCTATTTAACCCTAGCTTTACTACAGGATATGTACCTGAACACTGGCGTACAGCAGCAGTGCTCCCACTCCACAACAGAGGCACCTCTACAGACCAATACAATACAATACAATACAATACATTACAATACAATATGCTATTGCCACTGGGACTACAGCAGCATAGTGCTATGCTACCCTGCCCCTTGTGACATGTGTGATGTGATAGTACCTGCACCTGTCTAACAGTTACACAGGGTGACTCATGTGGCATATTACCTATCTGAATAACATTCAGCACGGGTATGTGTGACATGTACTCATGGGGAGTCTTGCTTCTTAATCCTGTGTGGTTTATTGCAGGGTATGTCTTATCTGTGGGTAGGAACCTGTACCTCCACCATGTGCTCTCTACTGCAGTGACAGGGACGACACACAGCGGTCATTTAGGCTCTGGATGGTGTGAGGTGTTACTATGGTTGTTGGACAACTATCATGGGTGTGACTTACGTATGTATATTCAGCAGTGGTAACCTCTATGTGGGTAGTATGTGTGTGCTCTGTGGTCTTGTCAGTCACTCTGCATTGGTAATGTGATTGTGTGCATTGTCACAGTGTCTTATGGGTGACTGTGTCCTTCTCCATATCTGTAGCTGTCATGTGAGGTACATACATGTCAGACATTGTGTGGTGTTGAGGGGAACACTGACCTACATCTCCATAGCTGGCACACCATGTCTGCTGACACATACCATGTACAGGTATTCCAAGACTAGTGTGCCACTGTCAATATCACTGGGGGGCCTATTGTACACGTTTATGACCCTGTTCCCCCCCTGACACATGCAGTGATGAGCAGCCAATCACACATGTGGTGGTTACTGGTGTAGGTGGTTTTGAATGGGGCATGGTACTCCAGTATCGACACTGGTGTTCACTTCATGCCTTTGTCACCAGGCACCTGTTGCAATACATCTGTACATATGTGCCTCACTCAGTATATATAATATATATATATATATATATATATATATATTTATGTATATATATATATATATATATATATATATATATATATATATATATATGTCTGTATACATATCTACACACACACACACACACATATATATATATATATATATATATAGATGTACATATATTAATATAGATATGGAGATGGGGGGAGTGTGACAGAGAGGGGGTGAGAGTGAAAGATGGGGTAGGACAGGGGGAGTGTGAGATAGTCATATACAAACAACCATGCGCTCCACAAGGATGGCATGCAGGGTCAAACCAACAATGTAAACCACCAACGACCAGCAAAAACGACAGTGACCACGCAGTACTTTAGAAATAGTGCTTGTTTAATTGTAATTCCTCCAAATTCAGACTGGTTTCGGCTATTCAGCCTTTATCAATGAATACAATAAAGTTTTTTCAAACAAAATGAAGCAGCCTGCTTTTATACTACTCTCTAATTACCTAGAAGCAGTGTTATAGCACCACCCAGTGGATGGAGTATCAAAATGCATATACATTCTCAATTGCAACATATGACCAGTAACATAACAGTACAAAGATAGTAAGTGATATTAAAAATACAAATCAAAATACTGTAATAATAATATGTGGTGCATACTTTCAGTACTTCAGAGTCACCATTAAATGTGTTGTAACACCTTTCTGCCTACTGTTTGTACATTTCACAGGGAGTCAGTGGGGCATCCGTGTACGTTAGTCACTGTTGCTATGTCTAGGCCCTTAACTATTCAAATATGTCAGTGTCATACCTCTCAACGGTACAGATTTTTCAAGAATGTCCACATATTTGCCTCATATATTTGGTCCATTTCTCATAATTTTGCTTTTTCTGGGAAATCAGTCAGGGTTCAGGTCAGAATATCATGACAAACATTTGTGTTTCAGACTCCATACACTTCCAAACATTCACAGTAATGCACATCTTGTTATTTTATCAACTTTATAAGTTTGTAGGTGCATTATTTGAAATATGTCCCTGTTTCTGTGCCTTTGCTCCACATTATTTATTACTTAGTCCAGATTTCTTGCTGTATGAGGTTGAGGTATGGCCAGTGTTTAATCCTGCTATGTGTATGTGTGTGGCTTGCAAGGTGTTAGAGTGGCAATATTACCTACTAGCTACCAACTAGCATGTCTGTTTCTCTTCACACACTACTATTATACAAATCCACTACATTTGACAGTAAATATACATAACATGCTTTGAGTACTGGAATTCCTATATTCTCTTTACATTAATTCCTACTATTGCATAATATATTTCTTTTAGCACAATGTTCTTGTATAACAGTCATGGCTTAGTGGTAAGTTATGCAGACTATTGTTTCCAAGGTCCTGGTTTCGGGATTGACAGTGGGATTTTATTTTGCTTTTGAGCAAACTACAGGCCTTGTCACTCAGAGTGACTAAGGTACTTTTAAGCAGTTGTAAGCGGGTTAGCGCTGGTTTGCGCGGAGCTCATGCATGCGCACTGGTGTTTAGCTTCACGCACACACACTTAGCTAAGCGCACACAAGTACACGCCTGCTTACAACTGCTTAAAAGTGCTTACTCATGCGTACACCCACGCTAATTTCTTTTAAAGAAATGAAAATGGGGAGACAGGAAAGTGGTGAAAAAGGGGTGACAAAGAGGGTAGGACAGTAGGGAAACAAGCTCAGGATTTGCAGGAAGGGTGTAGGAAAGGCCCATAGCTGCCCATTTCTTTATCAACAACAGCTGTGCATACATGTGTAATTTGGTGTGAAATTTGAAACCTTCCACCCTTGAGAGAGGGGTGAGGACAACAATAGTTGTTGTACAGCCAATTGTAATTACCAGTGCACATGTCCAGCAGACATGTCTGCAAAATGGGCAGCTATGTATGGGGCATAATTTTTTTGCGAGAACAGAGTGCCCTTTTTTTTTTTTTCAGGTGAGAGTGGAATGTCAGGTACGGGAAGTAGGTATGGTTGGGGAGGTAGGTAGGGGTGGTTAACAGACAAGACAAACAAGATGCATACAGGGGTGGTGTATGACACATGTGGGGGGAAAACACATTTGACAGGGACGAATGT
Source organism: Protopterus annectens (assembly GCF_019279795.1). Classification (NCBI taxonomy): domain Eukaryota; kingdom Metazoa; phylum Chordata; order Ceratodontiformes; family Protopteridae; genus Protopterus; species Protopterus annectens. The sequence goes on from NC_056725.1 coordinate 644,684,346, forward strand.
TGGGATAACTAGAGCCCATGAGCCAACAGATGGCAACAGTGGAACTGAGATCCCCACCATAGGCAGTTGCCACTGTGCCTTCACTGCCCAGGATGTGGCTATGTTAGGGGCTGTGTAGGACAGGCAGCAGGCTCACCCGTGAGTTGTGCCACCCGTGCCTCAAGCTGGCGTAGGGGGTCAAGCACAGACTGCCTGATCTCCCTAGGCACCACATACCGGACACCACGGAGGGTGAGTGGAGGGGCTCCTCCGGTCACGCTTGCAGGGGGGGATGAGCCCCATCCCCTGCAGTGCTTGCACCCGAAGGTGGCACAGGGCCACCGGAGGAGGGTCCGGCCTGAGCACTAGTGCCAGGTGCAGTCGCCAGCTGAGGTGGAAGAGGTGGGTCCGCTGGGGCCCACCTTCTCTGTCGTTCTGTGTTTTGTAATATTTTAGGATGGTGTGTATTAGTAACAAACAATACCATTCAGAATTAGTTGTAACAGCATGCATTAATATTCCCATTAACCAAACACCCGTATATTCAGAGCATTAAACAGCAGGCATAACACATGCATAATTTCAACAACAGTACACAATCCAACAGCATGCAGGGTTGATTGATGGCAACAGGCCATCAGGTTCGGATGTATGAACAGGGCACATGCATCAACGTACATGCAGATATTTATGAACCAACAGGACAAATGTCCATGGAAATTAATTGTGAGTACACATACCCATTTCATGCGTGATGGATTATTTGTGGTTTTAGGTGGGGGTGGAGAAATATTTCATTAACAACTTCAATTACCTATACATATGATGTACATTTCTAATAGCTGCAGATATATGCACCCTACATGTGTGACTACGATTTCCTATGTGCAAACCTTCTCAATTGCAACATATGACCAGTAATATAACAGTACAAAGATAGTAAGTGATATTAAAAATACAAATCAAAATACTGGAATAAATCCATCATATAAACATGCATATTACAAAGTAATATACCAAAGTCATAGTCAATATTTATGAATACATATCATTGTCTTAAGAAGCAACAATTATATACCATAGATTTATAGATATTGTGAAAAATGATAACTACATGTTCAAAAAGAACTAAATAATGATAGACAAATCTTATTTTATTTATTTTTATTTTTATTTTACATTTGTTAACCGGGCTAGTCTGGCTGGATACATGTCCATTTTCAGCAGAGGCCCGAGGAGAAAAGCTCCACTATCAGAACTAAGACACTACAGATTAGGAAGTAACTAATAAACAAACAAATAGCATAATGTACTAAGGTAAAATACAATTACATATATGGTTTTCATGGACTAGTCTGAGTAAATGACAAACAAAGTTCAGACAAGGGGCTGAGGAGAATAAGCTCCAGTCTTAGAAAATACAAATTAAAGTTAAAAAAATATAACTAGTAACTAGTCATGACAACAAAAACAGGTATTGGCTAAACTGATTATTATACAGTGTTAAATATGCAGGTTGCTAGTGAAACAGGTAAGTAATGTAGTTATTGTTAAGGAAAAGGGAGAAAATAAAGTAAACAGAAAGAGGAAAAAGTACAGTAATTGTTAGGTACAAGTATTATGGACTAAGTAAGTCAAGGGAGTAGCCAGTTGGAGAAGGAGAGGGGGAAATAAAGATATTGATGAAATGTAAAGGTAGCAGTATTATAGGAGCTCAGATAAAAGAAGCAAGAGACAGAAAAAAACAGAGATAGTAAGTGAGTAAGTTATCATTTAATATATAACAAAATAAGGCCAAGGAGATATACTGGCCTCATTCTGAACCTGTGTTGTAGGTTATAACAGATAAAAATTATATGCTAATTAAAGATACAAATACAATATAGTGATTATGCAATATTCAATATCTGAAGTCAACATACCAGATATAAATAATAGACCATACCTATACATTTGAATGTCTTGAACAATCTTTCAATATACTATTATAGAGTATGAGCATAGTTAAGCCTTACCATCTTAGACTGGTTCATACTAATACTTGATATACGAATGTTAAATGTTGTGATCATAATAACGGCATTCGCCAGTGTTATATGAAGCTCACAGATGATCATTTAGACCTGGGGGAAATAAACATCCGAGGTTGGTTATCCAATACTGTTCCTTGTGGTTTAAAATGGTGTGCCAACCCTGTTGGTTGTTCCTATCTCCCTGAATTTTATCAATGATCATGAACATAAACTGTGCATTAGGATGTTGTATCGTATGTCGATATAATGCATTAGTTTCTTTTCTGTTCCTGATGTCACTGCGATGTTCTGTCATCCTGATTCTAAGAGACCTGAAGGTTTGACCAACATAAAATGCTTTACATTGGCAGGTAGCAAGGTAAATAACTCATGTACTGCTGCAATTACCGAACACCCTAGTTTTAAATACACGATTGTTGTTTGCACTGGTGAATTCTTTAAGTGTACTGACTTGTAGACAGGAGCAGCAGTGACCGCATGGAAAAGTGCCAATAAGTTTGCCTCCACTGATGGTAGTCTGATGATATATAGCACCTCCTCCTTCTCTGTTTTTGTAATGTGAAAATAGCCCTCCCAAATTCTTGCCTCGTCTGTATGACATCTGACATTGAGGGCCTAGTATTGATCTTAAAGTGTCATTAGCCAAAAGAATTTTCCAATTGCAATTGAGTATGTCCCTGACAATAGGTTGATTCCTGCCATATGTAGTGACAAATCTCATGATGGAATCCTGATGAGCATGATCTGATTTTTTGTATTGTAACAATGTTCTCCTATCTATGGTTTTGCTCCATGAGCTGGCTTGATGTATATCTATGTCTCTATATCCTCTGTCCTGGAATCTATGATATAAGTCTAATCTGGCATGTTCAAATTCTTCACTAGATGAGCAGATGCATCTAATATGCATAAATTGAGACTTAGGGATGTTGCGGATGGTGTGGTTCGGATGCATGCTGGAGGCATGTAGCAAGGTGTTATATTGAGGGTATTTCCTGAATGTTTTGGTACTAAGAGTGTCATCTGCGTTACGGTAAATAGTGACATCCAGAAAGTCTATTGTGTTCCTGTTACATGTAACCATAAACTCTATACCCCAAATGTTACCATTCAAGTACTCCATAAATTCCTTAAGATATGCTTCATCCGCCTTCCACACCATCCAGCAATCATCCAAGTAACGTCGCCAGATATCGATTTCCACCATGGAGATGTGTGATTTGTCATATATCATACATTCTTCTAAATAGGCCATGAATAAGTCAGCATAAATGGGTGCAAATGAAGCTCCCATTGCTGTCCCTTGTAGCTGCCAAAAGCATTCACCATGGAAATAAAAAACATTTTTGTTAAGTACATGTTCTGCCATGCAAACAATCAAAGCGTTGAAGCCCGGAGGGTATAGATTTGTTCTCTCAAGCCAGTATTCCAGGGATTGCAGTCCCGCCCAGTGTAGAATGCTTGTGTATAAAGATTTCACATCCAATGTACACATTAACCAGTCTGGTTCTAGCTGTGTATCCTGTATAATTTGTAAAAAATGCGTGGTGTCCTGTAGTCGGGCTCAAACTGATGTTAAAAGGGGTTTAAGATACTGTGTTAGAAATGCTGATAGTGGTTCCATCAAAGACCCTATCCCTGATACAATTGGTCTACCTGGGGGTTTTGTAATGGATTTGTGTATCTTGGGGAGAAGATACAAAATTTGCTTCTGTGGATCTTTTACAGTAAGATGTTTGACAGTATTTTTAGTTATGATACCCTCATCCTCAGATAGTTTCAAAAAAGAATCAATTTATTTTTTGAAAACCCCAGTTGGGTCAATGTGCATTTGCATATAACATCTAGTATCTGCTAACTGTCTTTTCCCCTCATTGAGGTATTCCCCAATGTTCAAAACCACTACAGCACCTCCCTTGTCAGCAGGTAGAATGGCAATGTTGCGGTTATGCTTTAATTCCTCTAAGGCTACCTTTTCCATGGGTGACATATTCTGGCCCAGAATGTATGATTCATTGTGATGAAAATGTAGAGCTCTGAGAACAGATTGTTGAAAAATGGAGACATGTTTGTTCATGGGTGGTTGGAAGTCTGATTTCAAAAATTTGAAATCATGTGATCTTTGAGAAGTGTTATCTGAAAAAATAATTTCAAATTAAGGTTACGACAGAAAGACAAAACATCCTTGACAATGCTATGTTCATTAATGAAAAAACTGGGAATAAAACCAAGACCTTTATTGAGTAATTTAGTTTGTACATCTGTCAGTTGAACATTGGACAGGTTCAAAACATTATGAAACTCTAATTCCGTCAATTCAACATTGTTTGTAACAGCCCTTCCATGGAATTGGATCTTATTCCTGTATTTATGCTTGCGACCCCCTCATCGCTTGTTTCTATGTCTAAAGTGTAGTTAACATTAGTTTTTTTACTTCTGGGTGATTCTCGATAGTTATTACAGTCATTGTCTGTGCAAGATGAGTCATCCCCTGAGGTAGTGGCTATAGTCTGATCAGATGATTTTAGAATAGACCTAGGCCTTTTCTTAGGTTTGTTTCCTGGTGTTTTCTGACCAAACTCATGGAATCTAACAGTTTTTGATGTATCAAAAGGACGACCTCTTTGGTAATCAGTGCAGTCCCTGTTGAACTTGCGTATTTTCCTTTCTTTAGTTAGTTGGTCAAAATTAGCCAGATCTTTGGATAGTTTACTGACCAAAGTTGCATATGTTGGTTGTGTTTCATATTTTTTACATTCTTCACACGAAGCTTTGACTTCCATTAAGCACACATCAACCATTCTCTCATAATAAGATGCAAGGATTTTGACAAAAGTCATTGATGATTGTTGGAGAGCTTGGTTCCATTCTTTTAACATCAGTTAGAGCCCGACTACAGGACACCACGCATTTTTTACAAATTATACAGGATACACAGCTAGAACCAGACTGGTTAATGTGTATGTTGGATGTGAAGTCTTTATACACAAGCATTCCACACTGGGTGGGACTGCAATCCCTGGAATACTGGCTTGAGAGAAAAAATCCATACCCTCCGGGCTTCAACACTTTGATTGTTTGCATGGCAGAACATGTACTTAACAAAAATGGTTTTTATTTCCATGGTGAATGCTTTTGGCAGCTACAAGGGACAGAAATGGGAGCATCATTTGCACCCATTTATGCTGACTTATTCATGGCCTATTTAGAAGAATGTATGATATATGACAAATCACACAACATCTACATGGTGGAAATCAATATCTGGCGACGTTACTTGGATGATTGCTGGATGGTGTGGAAGGCGGATGAAGCATATCTTAAGGAATTTATGGAGTACTTGAATAGTAACTTTTGGGGTATAGAGTTTACGGTTACATGTAACAGGAACACAATAGACTTTCTGGATGTCACTATTTACCGTAACGCAGATGACACTCTTAGTAACAAAACATTCAGGAAATACCCTCAATATAACACCTTGCTACATGCCTCCAGCATTCATCCGAACCACACCATCCGCAACATCCCTAAGTCTCAATTTATGCATATTAGACGCATCTGCTCATCTAGTGAAGAATTTGAACATGCCAGATTAGACTTATATCATAGATTCCAGGACAGAGGATATAGAGACATAGATATACATCAAGCCAGCTCATGAAGCAAAACCATAGATAGGAGAACATTGTTACAATACAAAAAATCAGATCATGCTCATCAGGATTCCATCATGAGATTTGTCACTACATATGGCAGGAATCAACCTATTGTCAGGGACATACTCAATTGCAACTGGAAAATTATTTTGGCGAATTATACTTTAAGATCAATACTAGGCCCTCAATGTCAGATGTCATACAGACGAGGCAAGAATTTGGGAGGGCTATTTTCACATTACAAAAACAGAGAAGGAGGAGGTGCTATATATCATCGGACTACCATCAGTGGAGACAAACTTATTGGCACTTTTCCATGTGGTCACTGCTGCTCCTGTCTACAAGTCAGTACACTTAAAGAATTCACCAGTGCCAACACCAATCATGTATTTAAAACTAGGGTGTTCGGTAATTGCAGCAGTACATGGGTTATTTACCTTGCTACCTGCCATTGTAAAGCATTTTATGTTGGTCAAACCTCCAGGTCTCTTAGAATCAGGATGACAGAACACTGCAGTGACATCAGGAATAGAAAAAAAACTAATGCATTATATCGACATACGCTACAACATCCTAATGCACAGTTTATGTTCATGATCATTAATAAAATTCAGGAAGATAGGAACAACCAACAGGGTTGGCACACCATTTTAAACCACAAGGAACAGTATTGGATAACCAACCTCGGATGTTTATTTCCCCCAGGTCTAAATGATCATCTGTGAGCTTCATATAACACTGGCGAATGCCGTTATTATGATCACAACATTTAACATTCGTATATCAAGAATTAGTATGAACCACTCTATGATGGTACGGCTTAACTATGCTCATACTCTGTAATAGTATATTGAAAAATTGTTCAAGACATTCAAATGTATAGGTATGGTCTATTATTTATATCTGGTATGTTGACTTCAGATATTGAATATTGCATAATCACTATATTGTATTTGTATCTTTAATTAGCATATAATTTTTATCTGTTATAACCTACAACACAGGTTCAGAATGAGGCCAGTATATCTCCTTGGCCTTATTTTGTTATATATTAAATGATAAAGATTTGTCTATCATTATTTAGTTCTTTTTGAATATGTGGTTATCATTTTTCACAATATCTATACATCTATGGCATATAATTGTTGCTTCTTTAGACAATGATATGTATTCATAAATATTGACTATGACTTTGGTATATTACTTTGTAATATGCATGCTTATATGATGGATTTATTCCAGTATTTTCATTTGTATTTTTAATATCACTTACTATCTTTGTACTGTTATATTACTGGTCGTATGTTGCAATTGAGAATGTATATGCATTTTGATACTCCATCCACTGGATGGTGCTATAACACTGCTTCTAGGTAATTAGAGAGTAGTATAAAAGCAGGCTGCTTCGTTTTGTTTGAAAAAACTTTATTGTATTCATTGATAAAGGCTGAATAGCCGAAACCGGTCTGAATTTGGAGGAATTACAATTAAACAAGCACTATTTCTAAAGTTCTGCGTGGTCACTGTCGTTTTTGCTGGTCATTGGTGGTTTAGATAGTCATATACAGTCATATCTGTAGACAGTCAGATCTGTCTGTCTATGTATATGTATCTACATATGTATGTGTGTATTACATAGATATGTATGTACATATTCTATCTATCTATATCTGTGTATGTATTCCCACATCCCTCTCTATCTATGTATACAAATATGCATATTATATATATATATATATATATATATATATATACATACATACATATACATATGATAGATAATTTAATAAACATGTTTATTTACATAACTGCATACACACACTAACATACTGTTAAGCAGACATAACTGTGAAACCTACATTGTACATTGCACTACATCCTACATACAACCTACAATGATATGTGCACATAGATGCCTTCACATACATATGTATGTACAGCCTTCAGTGATAGTTGCTGTATGTCTCCTGCCCTATGCACATCTTCATATACATGTAGATACAGACCAATAACACATATGGAGGGTTCACAGGATGTACACTATTCAATTGTTACTTTACATTACCTGTGTTTGTCATAGCTGATTGCGTAGCCGTTTGTCCATGTGTGTTGCTTGTTAGGATGGTTTCCTTTGTATTAATGTTTGTTTGTTTGTTGTTTGTTATTTGTTTTTTTTCCCTCTCTCTCTCTCTCTCTATACCTCCACAGGGTGCAATGAAAGTATTGCATGTGTGGACTGGGAGTACAGGATGCTTTTGTAGGGATCTGCATATGTCCATGTGATGGCCTCTGCACCAATTGTTAGCCAGCATTTGCTAATTGCATGCAGCCGATTGTGTATTAATTGCAGTTGTCACTGTGATTTCACAACAGTGCTATAAAAAGGTGTGTGAGATAGGCGTAGCCCTTTCAGATTTTCAGGGTGGGGTCCATGCTGGTATGCTGTGGACAGTGTTCTGTGAGTGTAAAGGTTAGTATCTCTCTCAAATCTCAGGCTGTGCTGTAGACACTGTAATGCATGTTGTTGTGTAACCTGCATATTCATTTCTCCAGTTTCCTGTAGTACGTGTGTATGTAAACTGACACCTAAGACTACTACTACTACTGTTAATATGGGTGTGTGTGCTTTCCTGTGGGACTTGTGGTGTAACTGGTATACAGCAGTGGCACTTGCAATTTGTTGCTATGGCTTCAATATTTGGCCTTTACATTCACTCCTTGTATGCCTGCTAGGTGTCTTGACTGTACTGTGTTGCTATGGCTTTCCTATTTTCCATTTACATTCACACCTTGGAATGCCTGCCATATCTGGTAGGGTGGTACTGCATGCAGTTTGGTCTGGCCATGTTGTGTTGCTTGAACTCTATTAGGGTATTTGATTATGCTGCTGAGCAGGCCTCAGATACTCAGTGGGGTACACCCATTACATTGTCTGGTATTCTGCAGTTGTGACTGTGGGTTATCCTGAACATATATATTACTACACTATTTTTGCTGTGCAATTGGTGCATACTTTCAGTACTTCAGAGTTACCATTAAATGTGTTGTAACACCTTTCTGCCTACTGTTTGTACATTTCACAGGGAGTCAGTGGGGCATCCATGTACGTCAGTCACTGTTGCTATGTCTAGGCCCTTAACTATTCAAATATGTCAGTGTCATACCTCTCAACGGTACAGATTTTTCAAGAATGTCCACATATTTGCCTCATATATTTGGTCCATTTCTCATAATTTTGCTTTTTCTGGGAAATCAGTCAGTGTTCAGGTCAGAATATCATGACAAACATTTGTGTTTCAGACTTCATACACTTCCAAACATTCACAGTAATGCACATCTTGTTATTCTATAAACTTTATAAGTTTGTAGGGGCATTATTTGAAATATGTCCCTGTTTCTGTGCCTTTGCTCCACATTATTTATTACTTAGTCCAGATTTCTTGCTGTATGAGGTTGAGGCATGGCCAGTGTTTAATCCTGTTATGTGTATGTGTGTGGCTTGCAAGGTGCTAGAGTGACAATATTACCCACTAGCTACCAACTAGCATGTCTGTTTCTCTTCACACACTACTATTATACAAATCCACTACATTTGACAGTAAATATACATAACATGCTTTGTATACTGGACTTCCTATATTCTCTTTACATTCATTCCTACTATTGCATAATATATTACTTTTAGCACAATATTCTTGTATAGCAGTCATGGCTTAGTGGTAAGTTATGTAGACTACTGTTTCCAAGGTCCTGGTTTCGGGATTGACAGTGGGATTTTATTTTGCTTTTGAGCAGACTACAGGCCTTGTCATTCAGAGTGACTAAGGCACTTTTAAGCAGTTGTAAGTGGGTTAGTGCTGGTTTGCGTGGAAATCACGCATGCGCACTGGAGTTTAGCTTCGCACACACACACTTAGCTAAGCGCACACAAGCTCACGCCTGCTTACAACTGCTTAAAAGTGCTTACTCATGCGCAAACCCATGCTAATTTCTTTTAAAGAAATGAAAATGGGGAGACAGGAAAGTGGTGAAAAATGGGTCACAAAGAGGGTAGGACAGTAGGGAAACAAGCTCAGGATTTGCAGGAAGGGTGTAGGAAAGGCCCATAGCTGCCCATTTCTTTATCAGCAACAGCTGTGCATACATGTGTAATTTGGTGTGAAATTTGAAACCTTCCACCCCTGAGAGAGGGGTGAGGACAACAATAGTTGTTGTACAGCCAATTGTAATTACCAGTGCACATGTCCAGCAGACATGTCTGCGAAATGGGCAGCTATGTATGGGGCATAATGTTTTTTGCGGGAACAGAGTGCCCTTTTTTTTTTTTTCAGGTGAGAGTGGAATGTCAGGTATGGGAAGTAGGTATGGTTGGGGAGGTAGGTAGGGGTGGTTAACAGACAAGACAAACAAGACGCATACAGGGGTGGTGTATGACACATGTGGGGGGAAAACACATTTGATGGGGATGGATGTTGGGATAACTAGAGCCCATGAGCCCAGAGATGGCAACAGTGGAACTGAGATCCCCACCATAGGCAGTTGCCACTGTGCCTTCACTGCCCAGGATGTGGCTATGCTGGGGGCTGTGTAGGATGGGCAGCAGGCTCACCCATGAGTTGTGCCACCCATGCCTCAAGCTGGCATTGGGGGTCAAGCACAGACTGCCTGATCTCCCTAGGCACCACATACCGGACACCACGGAGGGTGAGTGGAGGGGCTCCTCCAGCCACGCTTGCAGGGGGGGTGAGCCCCATCCCCTGCAGTGCTTGCACCCGAAGGTGGCACAGGGCCACCGGAGGAGGGTCCAGCCTGAGCACTAGTGCCAGGTACAGTCGCCAGCTGAGGTGGGAGAGGTGGGTCCACTGGGGCCCACCTTCCCTGTCGTTCTGTGTTTTGTAATATTTTAGGATGGTGTGTATTAGTAACAAACAATACCATTCAGAATTAGTTGTAACAGCATGCATTAGTATTCCCATTAACCAAACACCCGTATATTCAGAGCATTAAACAGCAGGCATAACACATGCATAATTTCGACAACAGTACACAATCCAACAGCATGCAGGGTTGATTGATGGCAACAGGCCATCAGGTTCAGATGTATGAACAGGGCACATGCATCAACGTACATGCAAATATTTATGAACCAACAGGACAAATGTCCATGGAAATTAATTGTGAGTACACATACCCATTTCATGCGTGATGGATTATTTGTGGTTTTAGGTGGGGGTGGAGAAATATTTCATTAATGACTTCAGTTACCTATACATATGCTGTACATTTCTAATAGCTGCAGATATATGCACCCTACAGGTGTGACTACGATTTCCTATGTGCAAACCTAAGCATGTTGGTGATGGGAATGTTACTGCTACATTAATATACATTGCATTTTTATTCATACATGTTCATATCTGCCTCTGTTCAGCTACAGCATCCTGCTACTTTTAATTTATATGGCTCTAGACAACTGTGGATGTTTGGCATTGCATACAAACAAACTATCTGCATATTGCTAAGGTACAGCTACATATCCAACTTGTGGGACACACATTTCAGCTTCACTACTTTATTGCATATATTTCACTGTATGGTTGTGCCTGTCACATTAATTTCATGCTGTACTGACTGCAGTATACTTTATTCAGGAGTTAATACAACCTTCTTGGTGGATTCATACTTCTTTCTTACACTCTCACTTGTTTTATATTTACAATTCAGGATGGTACGTGATTCTAGGCTTTATTAACATGTTTTACATGGTTACAACTATCCTTTCCCACAGTCTCACTTGTGTCAGGTTTCGCAGTTTAAACAGGGATATATTTCACACATCTGTTGTACTGAACTTGTGTAGCTGTAATATACCGGCTGCTGCAGGTTATGTGCTATTACATTACAGGTGGAACATCTATATTTCACACTTGTTCCTTTTTTATTTTTGGATTACAGGCTGCATCACACTTATGTAATCACACAGTACTAGCAGAATCTCTCTTACACTGTTACTTGCAGTTTTATTACTAACTGACTACACTGCACTCTTTTGCAAGCTGTCAGACATATTTATTTACAGTTACGTGGAGAGGATTACTAACCTGCCTGGTGGTGCAACCGCGAAAGCCTATTGGCATAGGCTCTACGATTCGCGGACTGTACACCTGCAGCTGTAACATAAATGAAGTGATATTGGAATACACATCTCCATATTATCACCTAGTTTTATTTCTTACATAAATAATTGCATGTAACTTACTCAGTAGTGGGGCGTTGGGCATTTGCCAGGCCTCCTGGATCCAATGGTTCAGTTGGTCCTGCTTCCATCTCTTCAGGTCCGCATGGTGGTGACAGACCTGTTCACCAGTCCTTGGTATTCCTGTGGCACTGGTGAGATCACGTGCCAATCGGTCCCACGCCTCAGCCTTGTATGCCCCCCACAGGACCTGGCCCTGCATGAGTTGGGCCTCGTGATCGTGGACAAGGAGCCAGACCATATATCTGGACTCCTCAACGCCCCACCGCTGTGCTCGAAAGCAACTACCCTCACCTACACCTGACATCCTGACTGCAAGTACTTTCCACAATCAGTTATGCTGTGTATTCCTGCCTATGGGGCTTATATATGCTGTTTTTCCCACACTTATCTGTGATTGGCCAGTTTGGAAATGTATCATGTTCCCAAAACCTGCTTTGTCATGCTTCTCTTTACATTCATTCCTATATGTATGCTAATACTGCATTTCTATGTGCAACTGTCATGGCTTAGTGGTTCAGTACTTTGTCTATGGTGCATAGTATACTGGGTTTGAGCCTGGACATTGCTTTTTATTATTTTTTATGACTGTCTACACAGGCTAGGAGGTGTCTCTGTGTTTGGGCAGTTTTGATACAGCTTGCTCAATGGCGCCCGCCGGAAAGCTTGTCGGCATGCTGCGCGGCTCTGTGCAAATGAGTCACGCTAGTTTACACGTCATTTGGCTGTCACCACGCATATTACGCACAGCTCAGCAATGGCCACACAGTTGCAGCGTGTTAAACCACTCCTCAACCCCGGGCACTCAGTTTAACCCTGTTAAGCTACTGCTCACCTACGGGCAGACATACTCAGCTTGTTAGAGCATAGCTCAGCTGTGTGCATTTCTGACATATTTGTATTTTTTTCTTATCTCACATTTCTTCTATCTACATGGCCCATTTCCTGACATTTTACATAAAATATGATTATATATCTGTACATATATGTCCGGGGATTGTTTCGTGCTTATTTCACTATAAAAAAATATTGATGTTGTTGAGGCTCGAACCGTGACTGCCTCCTCTTCAGCCGACATCTCTACTGCTACACTATTGCTTCTCGGCTTACTTTGCATATTTGGAACTTATATGCCTTTACAATGAATGCTAACTGTGGCTGAGCGAAGGGCACACCTGCACAAACAAGTGCAATTACGGGCAAACATTTTTAAAACTTGAAAAAAATATATAAATGTTCATTTTTATATTTTATATGTTTATAGTCTGTGGGGGCATGTGTTGTGTTGTGTTTGTTGACATTTACATGGGCTCGCTCGTGGGTGTTTACTTTCGGGACTGTGACTCCTCTGGGGGCGTGTCCATTTGCATAACTCGCCCTGTGGACACACCCCCTACTTTCTTACACGGACCGTGTTAGCCTTAGGTGTGAGTCAGCATGCTCTCATGAATATGCAAGGTATGCTGACATCACTCCGTTTAACTGCAGCCTCTGTGTAAGACTTATAACTCTTACACGGAGGCTTCGTGAATCCTGCCCAGTGTGTTTTCTTGACCTGTTCCAGTTTGTCAGTCTACCTAATATTTGCAAGTATTTATTGATTATTTATTAGTTGCAAGAAACAGAGACAGTTTTAAGTTCATAGGTTATAGCTACTTACTAAGCTCTTGATCTGTGAGGATCTCACAAAGCCTAGCCCTGAGTTAACATGGTCATTATTAGCCATATATATCCGAGATAAGATGAGTTCTTTGTCATTGAATGCTTTGAATGCTATCAGTATTATACAATAATTATGAACCAGATTTATCTATTAGTCTGTTAAGCAGTGGGCGAGGGAAGTGCAATATTTTTCATGTAAAAGTTTGAAAGTTACAGTATTTATTAGGAAGGAGGACCTATCACTGACTGGTAGCCCATTTCCTTTTTGTACAGTGAGACAATGATGTTCAGCAGTGTCTGTGGCACAACAGCTAGCCCACTCAATTTGGTGAAGAAGGCTGTGGGTTCTATTTACACATCAAGTAGATGGCAGATCATATTATAAGGATCTTCTGAATTGAGATGTTAGTAAATGAACTATTTTGTAGGAAATTTTGAATTGCTCCAGAACTTTGTTTATTTCAGATACAGTGTGTGTGTGTGTGTGTGTGTGTGTGTGTGTGTGTGTGTGTGTGTGTGTGTGTGTGTGTGTGTGTGTGTGTGTGTGTGTGTGTGTGTTTTAAGGTTCTGGTCAGATAACAGACTTCGATACTTTTGATAATTGGCTCTGGGTAGTGAATTGCTAAAGCTGCAGTTATGATGATAGAGGCGTTGTTATACAGTTTGTGAGATGTGCCAAACAGCATTACATAGTTTTTTTGATGATATTGACTGTAAGTTATTATGAAGCCAGTTCATATTGTAGTGAAGTCATTCAGAAAATACATAGTAAGAAATGTTGGATTTTTGTTGCTCTTGATTATGAGCATATCATCATCTTAGATAACACATTTGATATTAGGAAGGTCCCAGGGAAGAACATTTCTGAAAATGTAAAAAGGGAGAGGACCAAGCACTACCTGTGGTATACCTTTAGATGTAGGTCCTGTAATGGAAGCATTAGGAAAACCAAGAAGGGTATTTGTGAAATTAGTGAGATAGGTGTTAAACAGTTAAACTATTTGAGAAAAGAAGCTGCAGTCTGCACTTTAATACGTGGCAATGAATGGTCAGCTGTATTAAATACTTGTTTTAGATCAAGAAAAATAGTTCCAATGATGCTGTAGCTGGGCCAGAATCTGTGTTGTCTGTCTGTCATTATGTCATATTAGGTAATGCATTCTAATATAACAGTATAAAGAAAACATGACCAATTTCAACAATTGGCTAAGTTTATGGTGTCATTCAAAGGGGATCCAGTATCTGTCCACCTGGGATGACATGCTCGACAAGCCACGTTGCTTCACAAGAGATGGCTTGCACCTGTCACCCTTAGACTTTTGAATACTGGCCAAGGCTTTTGCCGTCCTCATAGTGCCTTTTTTAGGAAAGGCTCAAAAGACAAACCCACCACCATAAATAGCACAAGTAACCAAAAACTGAGGGTAATGCTACTCAACGCCAGAAGTCTAAACCTCAAAATACATGCACTCGAGGCATTCCTCAGTATGGAGAACATTGATATCTGTGCAGTAACAGAAGGCTGCAGAGAGCAACCCAGCACTACCAGGCTATAACTCATACTATACTTTTCGGCCACAGAACCCAGACTGAAACACAAAAGGCGGGGTTGTATCCATATTCATCAAGGATACCCACACCTCAAGGTTAGTGGCACAGCCCAATGCCTCAGAGATCATCCATGTGCAACTAACAATGGGAAAAACTGCAATTCAAATTGTAGCTTGCTACAGATCACCCACCATGACCCAGGACCCCCATTCCGCATTTTTGGAGACACTGGAAAATATAAAGGTCCTACCAAACACCCTAATATTGGGTGATTTCAATTACCCAAACATTAACTGGTAGAAGTACTCAAGTACTAACTCCCTTGCCCAACGCTTCTTAGAATTTATAAACTCAAATGGCCTGAATCAACTGGTCAACACCCCCACCAGAGGTGACAACATATTGGACCTGGTCATCACCAACATGGGCGACCGGTGTTACACACCAGAGGTCAACCCCTCACTGGTTAGATCAGACCATAGACTAATCACTCTGTATATCCACATTCCGCCCCCACCCCCAATCAAGGAAACCACCATGAAAAACTTTTCAAAATCAAACTTCACATTACTTAAGACCAAGGTGGAAAGGTTCACAGCCCCCATGCTAAAGGACAATGCTTTCCAAACTGCTGAATCCCTTACAAAGGCACTCTATGAGCACCTGCAAGAATGCATGGATCGTGCTATCCCAAGCAAAACCAAGATTCACTCCTCAAAGAAAAGGAAACCAGTCTGGTAAACCCCTGCCATAAACAAGCTATACAACAGAAGGAGGAAACTAGTACAGAAAAGAATAAAATCCCAAGAAGGAAAGACATCCCTGATCAGTAACAGCAAGAAACTGCGATCCCTCATAAAATTATCCAAGGCTAGCTTCGAAAGAAAAATTGCCAAGAACTCCAAAGATAACCACAAAGCATTATTCAGCTATGTCAAGAACCTAAGTAGAAACTCTCAGATCTGCTCTGAGTTGGTGCAGAATGGCACAAAATACACTGAACCGACTGATATTGCCAACATTCTGGCAGACAAGTTTAGTGCAAACTTCACCCCCTCTCACCCCTAAAGGGCTCATAACCATACAAGAAGACTGTAGAGCCCCAGCAATCACTGACACACAAGTTAAAACAGCCCTATCCAAAGCCAAAAACACAGTTTCAGTGGGACTGGATGGTGTCCCAGGCTGTATCTTACACGAGCTCCAAAATGAACTAACCCCTCACCTAAACACACTGTTCAAACTCAGCCTCTCTACAGGCTGTGTACCCATAGAGTGGTGTATAGCAACAGTTATCCCGCTCCACAAAGGTGGACCCAGAACAGACCCCAGGAACTATCGCCCTATACGCCTGACTAGCCTGGTCTGCAAGGCTATGGAACACATCATCATGAAACTCATTAACAGAGATATTTGTAAACTCCAAACATTGGACCCTACCTAGTTTGACTTTGTTAAGGGCAGATCATGCCTCCTAAACCTGATGGACTTCTTTGAAACAGTTACCAAGGCTTTAGATGAGGGAAAGGAGGTCCGCACAGCCTACCTAGACCTCACAAAGGCTTTCAACACCATTCCCCATTCTGGTATTATAGACAAGCTCACCAGCCTGAACATAAACCCCTATGTCACGAGATGGGTTGCCAATTGGCTCATGGATAGAACCTACACGGTGAGAGTTGCAGGCTCTAGTTCTGACTCTAAACCAGTTACAAATGACATCTCTCAGGGCTCAGTCCTGGGACCCCTCCTATTCGGTATATACTTCTCAGAGGTACAGGCATGCACAGGAGTACTGTGGCTGACCAAGTTCACAGACGACTGCAAACTGGGAGCCATAATTGACTCTCTGGCTGATACAGACATCCTCCAGAAGGGTCTCAGTGAGACGGATACCTGGTGTCAAAATCATGGCCTCAAGTTAAATGCCAAAAAGTGCATAGTCATCCCCTTTGGAAAAAACAAAGTACCCACAAACTACCACATAAGTGGTAGTCCCCTAAATACAGAAAATGTAATAAGGAACCTGGGGACCCAAGTAGATAGTAATCTCTCCTTTGAGAATCATATTGCCAAGGTGGTTAGAAAATCCTTCTATGTGGCCCACCTTATCACAAAAGGGTTCACATCTAGAACAAAAGTGGTTATCGCGCCCCTCTACTCATCACTCATCAGACCCATCATAGAGTACAATGCCCCATTTGGGATGTACCTTACAAGACACATGCAACAGCTGGAAAGACCACAGAAGTATCTCACCCAGAGGATTACTGGCCTCAAACAGATGCCCTATGCAGCCCGAATGAAGAAACTACAGCTGTACTCGGTTGCATACCGCTTACTCAGAGGTGATATCTGCCTGACATACAAGGCCATGTACAACCCAGAATTGATGGACATGCTCCACCTAACAAAACCAAATCCCCGAGAGCCACATGCTCTAGAGATCTAAACTTCACCACAACGATAAATAGGACGTGCTGGAGGGATAGATTCCTGTCCCAGAGACTCTCCATGCTTTTGAAAAGGATTCCAATCTACAGTAGGCAGAGCCCCTCACAAACACTCTTCAAGAGAAACCTTGACAAGTGGATGGGAAACAGAAAATTTACCCCAGGGATCACTGCAGTGGCTCTGCTGGACAGAGGCACAGGGAACTAATGGCTCTGCTGAACAGAGGCACAAGGAACTAATCTAAGGAGGCGGCGAAAGCCAACACATTCTGGCAAGTCTATATTACATCAACGAATGATTAAATGTTCAAATCTCTAAAGGTCGACCTTTAGAGATCGAACATTCAAATGTTTGAAGATATAAAAAAAAATTAAACAAAAAAATAATAAAGAAAAGGGTTTTAACAGGGGGCAAGCCCCCCTGCACCCCCCATGTGGAGGGCTGTGTCCTCCATATCCCCTGCTACTTAAATATACCAACTCCGAGATCGCACATCAGTGCACTACAGTGCGGAAATTGGAACTTTCCCCTTCCGTACACTGTAGCGCGATCTTGGAGTTGGTATATTTAAGTAGGGGGGTGTGGGGGGCACAGCCCCCCTGCTTACACCCTTTGTTTTTTTGTTTTGTCACTTCATTTTTTTTTTTTATATATTTAAAGATTTTTGAATGATTAACTGTTTGATCTGTAAAGGTCGACCTTCATTTCAACAGTTCATTGATCTAATATAGACCCCATTCTGGGTAGGCTTATAGATGCCCTTGGGCAGATAGCCTAGTACTTAGCTATGAACCCTTGGGCA